>NW_026970053.1:400000-560910 GCF_028390025.1 Pseudophryne corroboree | reverse complement strand
GACAACAACTGCAGGGAGAACACATATTTTCAGATGAACATGGGAGGGCAGAAGGCTGCCTAATACTGAAGCACCCCCAAACAACAAACCAAATGCAACAACTAGTGCAAGCATTCCTGGGGGAAGGCCTGCAGCAGATTGATTTGCATATGGTAATGCCATCCAAGCAGTGGGTCAAAGTTGGCTTCAACCCTCGTCTGCATATGAAAAGAGAAAAGGGGCATGCAGGGCATGGCGGCCTTTTGCGGCGCTTGGGTGACCCTTAGTTCGCATTAAACACCCCCACCCTCCTTCGGTGTGGGGCTCATGTTGGCAATGCCCCAGCCCCTGAAGCATTCAAGCTGATTTCTTGCAGCAGCTGGGCACTGTAACAGCTCCAGAGCTGCTCTGTGAGGCAAGTAAAAGGGTGTGGGCCCTGCAGCACTACCTGTAGTTTGCATTGTGTGTTGGAAGGCACAAAGTAAGCAGACGGGAGAAGTCAGGATAGTGCGCAAGGGCATAGAAGGGAGCGGCTCAAGAAAAGAGAAGTGGAAACAGACAGCAAACTAGGCTGGAGAGAGACCTGAGACAAAGAGATCTGAATTATACGAGAGCCGACCAGGGGAAACACAAATTATGCAGTCAAGTTTCCCACATTTGGGGAAATCACAGGGGCAGCACACCCAGAGTGCAATGGGTGAGCCTTGCCCTGGGAGAAGCACCAACATGATCATAGTATCTCACCTGGCAGGTACCAACGGCGAAACTCCGTACAACAAACCTCTGCAGGATTTCTACCCTGTCTGAGAGCGCGCAACTGACTTTCAGCGGACGCCTCTCTATCAGGGTCATCATACAAGAGCCCTAAAGACTCAAAAAAAGCGTCAATTGACAACAATGCCGGATCCTCTGCTCTTAAACCAAATGCCCAGGTCTGAGGATCCCCCTGGAGCAAAGAAATAATAAACCCGACCCGCTGAGATTCAGTACCCGAGGAAGTCGGTCTTAAACGAAAATAAAGTTTACAGGATTCTTTAAAATTAAAAAACTCTTTTCTATCACCAGAAAAACGGTCAGGCAAATGCATCTTTGGTTCAGGGACTACCCTTGGGGAAGCTCGCAAAAGATCTTCCTGCGACTTCACCCGAAGAGAAAGATCCTGAACCATCTGAGTAAGTTCTTGAATCTGGCTGACTAAGAGCTGACCAGGATTTGGCCCTAAACCTGTTGGATTCATGAGGCCGATAAACTCTCACAAAACTGAATGAGAAAAAATTAAACCCCGTTTAATTTTAAGTTTTGGTATGGCCGGTAATAATGTTATGATTCCAGCACTCTGGTCAGAGAAGATCTTATGGCAAGGACTGGAGCACTGGAACGGAATGCTGGGGAAGGGAGCAGGACAGGAAAATAGCCCCTGGCGCCCTAACTCTGTTGTCTCACCCATGTTGTCAGAAATCCCCTGCGAGACTATGGTTTCTTGAGCCCTTGGCAGCCGCGTTTGAAGGGCGGATTATGTCTGCCCAACTTCGATGCCCCCCGGTCTTAATGAGAGACAAAGGGAAACCTGAGACAGGGTGATAACAAGAGGCCCTCTAACTAAACAACCAGGCCAGGGGCTAAGCAAACTCAAAACTATAATATGTGCGGAGAAACCGCCAGGAAAAAGGACAACCAAAATATCCACTTGTCCAATTCTCCTACCCGGCACCGCCAAGTACCAGAGAGGACTTGTGGAAGCGGAACCCTCCGCAAATGCTCCAAACACAAAATATAAAAGGTAAAGCGGCTGAGCCGCAACACACGGCAGAGCCGCAACTCACGAACACCACTGGATATAAAACGGTGATCAGTCAGGACTCCAGGGAACCAAACGAACTCTTGGGATGAGATGACAACTCCCGAATACCGGACTTCTGCGGACTGGAATGACCGGATACAGCAGGACTGGAAACAGACTCTCAGCAAACAAAGGCAGCATGCAGGAAGCTATTACCGGCGTCTGTGAGAAGCCCTGGGAGTGTATTTAACAAGGAGTCCTCCAATCAGCTGCTAAAGGCTGATTAGAATAAATGCCGTGCAGCTGCCTTGCTGCACGGCCAGAGAGCAGGTGAATATCTTAATTTCCTAAAGCCTAGCAACGGGGAACGCGGTCCGCCAGTGGCGTCCCCGTTGCTAGGGTCCGTGCGGCTCAGCGCGCCCGGCGTCTAGCGTTGCTAGGGAGCCGGCGGCTGTACGTGCACGGCGTCTCTAGTTGCTAGGCGCCGGGCCGCGCAGACCATCAAGCGGACCCCGGCGCCTAACAGTATGACTCCCAAAAACAACAACCGCGTCATTGGGACCAACTGCGATTTTGGCAAGTTTAGGAGCCAACCATGTTGTTGAAGAACTGTCAGGGAGAGTGCAATGTTTTGCACCAACTGGTCCCTGGATCTCGCCTTTATCAGGAGATCATCCAAGTACGGGATAATTGTGACTCCTTGCTTGCGAAGGAGAACCATAATTTCCGCCATCACCCTGGTGAAAATCCTCGGAGCCGTGGACAGACCAAACGGCAATGTCTGAAATTGGTAATGACAATCCTGAATTGCAAACCTTAGGTAGCTTGAGGCAGTGGCTAAATGGGAACATGTAAGTAGGCATCCTTTATGTCTACCAAAACCATGAAATCTCCGTCCTCCGGACTGGAGATCACTGCCCTGAGAAATTCCATCTTGAAATTGAATTTCTTTAGGAAGAAATTGAGGGATTTCAGATTTAAGATTGGTCTGACTGAGCCGTCCGGCTTCGGGACCACGAAGAGGCTTGAATAAAAACCTTCTCCCTGCTGACTAAGGCCAATTTGAACAATCGGTGAGGGGGAACGTCTTGAAACCCCAGTTTGTACCCTTGGGACACTATTTGTAAAACCCACGAGTCCAGGTCCGAATGAATCCAGAACTGACTGAAGAGTTTTAGACGTGCCCCCACTGGTGTGGGCTCCTGCAAGAAAGCCCCAGTGTCATGCAGTGGATTTGGCAGAAGCAGAGGACAATTTCTGGTCCTGCGATCTTGAAGAGGCTACAGACCTCTTCCTTTTCCTTCCTCTACCTGCAAAGAAAGGGGAATCTAAACTTCTTGCATATCTATTGGGCCAAAATGACTGCGGTAGATAATGATGCGTCTTCATCCGTTGACAGGGAACATAGGGCAAGAAGGTTGACTTACCATTGAAATGAGGATGCATCTTGCTGCCTTTCCAATGAAGCAAGTTTAATTTAGTAATAGGTGAAAAACCATCCTTACAAAGGTGTTAATCAGAGACTTGGCTTTGTGGACACTTTTCAGAGAACAAATTTGTTAGCATAAAAATAAAGCCAGAAAATGAAGAGCTGTTTAATCACTCAATTGGATTTTTCTGCCAGCATATTTTTTTTCTCTGCAACCCACTGCTAAATTGTGCTTCCTAGCTGTTTTTATAAAATCACTGAATCAAATCTAACTCTGATTACATCAGAGAAGGCCAGGTACCCTACACCATAACAGGGGGTTTGAAATTTTGACTTGTCTACTTATTATAGTTTTGAGTTTGCTTAGCCCCTGGCCTGGTTGTTTAGTTAGAGGGCCTCTTGTTATCACCCTGTCTCAGGTTTCCCTTTGTCTCTCATTAAGACCGGGGGGGCATCGAAGTTGGGCAGACATAATCCGCCCTTCAAACGCGGCTGCCAAGGGCTCAAGAAACCATAGTCTTGCAGGGGATTTCTGACAACACGGGTGAGACAACAGAGTTAGGGCGCCAGGGGCTATTTTCCTGTCCTGCTCCCTTCCCCAGCATTCCGTTCCAGTGCTCCAGTCCTTGCCATAAGATCTTCTCTGACCAGAGTGCTGGAATCATAACATTATTACCGGCCATACCAAAACTTAAAATTAAACGGGGTTTAATTTTTTCTCATTCAGTTTTGTGAGAGTTTATCGGCCTCATGAATCCAACAGGTTTAGGGCCAAATCCTGGTCAGCTCTTAGTCAGCCAGATTCAAGAACTTACTCAGATGGTTCAGGATCTTTCTCTTCGGGTGAAGTCGCAGGAAGATCTTTTGCGAGCTTCCCCAAGGGTAGTCCCTGAACCAAAGATGCATTTGCCTGACCGTTTTTCTGGTGATAGAAAAGAGTTTTTTAATTTTAAAGAATCCTGTAAACTTTATTTTCGTTTAAGACCGACTTCCTCGGGTACTGAATCTCAGCGGGTCGGGTTTATTATTTCTTTGCTCCAGGGGGATCCTCAGACCTGGGCATTTGGTTTAAGAGCAGAGGATCCGGCATTGTTGTCAATTGACGCTTTTTTTGAGTCTTTAGGGCTCTTGTATGATGACCCTGATAGAGAGGCGTCCGCTGAAAGTCAGTTGCGCCCTCTCAGACAGGGTAGAAATCCTGCAGAGGTTTATTGTACGGAGTTTCGCCGTTGGTCGAACGACTGTGGCTGGAATGACCCAGCCCTGCGCAGTCAGTTTCGCCTCGGCTTATCAGAGTCTATAAAAGACAGTCTCCTTCAGTACCCTGCTCCTGAGACTCTCGATAAACTCATGGAGCTTTCTATTAAGATTGATCGTCGTCTCAGAGAGCGGAGGGCTGAAAAAGGAGCACCTGTAAGGACAAGTCCGTGTGTATATTCCATTCCTGAAGACGTAGAGGAGACCATGCAGATGGGTCTCTCCCGGCTGTCTCCTGAAGAAAGAGCCAGAAGGCAAAATTCTGGTCTTTGTCTGTACTGTGGGGGTAAGGGACATTTTGCTCGTAATTGTCCGAACAAGTCGGGAAACGCTTTGACCAGGTGAATTGTGAGGGGGTTCACCTAGGTCTGCAGCTTATCTCCTCGAATAACTCCCTTTTAGTCCCAGTTAAAGTTTCCTTTGGCAGCCTCAGTTCTTTGGTGTCGGCTTTTGTTGACAGTGGAGCTGCAGGAAACTTTATGGATTTAACTTGGGCTAAGGCCTTAGGCATTCCTCAGTTACCTTTGGGTAGGTGTGTCACCATGCATGGCTTAGATGGGAGTCCGCTGTCTAATGGGATTATTTCTCTCCGTACACCCCCTGTACTACTTACAGTAGGAGCTCTACATTCCGAGAAAATCGAGTTCTTTCTTACACATTGCCCAGCAGTTCCAGTTGTTCTGGGTCACCCTTGGCTGGCCTTTCATAATCCCACCATTGATTGGCGGTCGGGGAAGATTTCACATTGGGGTACTTTTTGTGATAAGGAATGTATCACGTTTCCAGTCAGAGTAGCAGCTATCATTCCAGAACTCATTCCGGTGGAATACCAGGAGTTTGCTGATGTTTTCTCCAAAGGCAATGCGGACATTCTGCCTCCCCATCGGCCTTATGATTGTGCTATTGAGTTAATTCCTGGTGCCGCATTGCCAAAGGGAAGATTATATGCATTATCCGGGCCAGAAACTGCGGCTATGAATGATTATGTAAAGGAGAGCCTTGAGAAAGGATTTATTAGACCATCAAAATCTCCTTTAAGTGCAGGCTTCTTCTTTGTGGAGAAAAAGGATGGCTCGCTTAGACCTTGCATTGATTTTAGAGCCCTGAATAAGATCTCAGTTAAAAACACCTATCCTTTGCCGTTGATTTCTGTACTCTTTGATCAGTTACGTTCTGCTGTGATTTTTTCTAAAATTGACCTTAGAGGAGCGTACAACCTCATCCGAATTAAATCTGGAGATGAGTGGAAAACGGCCTTCAGTTCTCAGTCGGGTCACTACGAATACCTGGTGATGCCGTTCGGCCTGTCCAATGCTCCGGCAGTTTTTCAAGACCTCATTAACGATGTGCTCCGTGACTTCCTAGGGAAATTCGTGGTCGTTTACTTAGACGACATCCTGATTTTTTCTAAATCAATGGAACAACATGTTACCCAGGTGCGTCTGGTTCTTCAAAAGTTATGTGAGAATCATTTATATGCCAAGCTGGAGAAGTGTGAGTTTCATGTCACGGAAGTATCTTTTTTAGGGTACATAATTTTCCATGGAACCAAAGAAACTCCAGGCCATCCTTAGTTGGGCGCAACCCACCAATTTAAAAGCAATTAAGCGTTTTTTAGGGTTTGCGAATTATTATAGGAGGTTTATTCATTCTTTTTCTGACCTGGTTGCTCCCATTGTAGCTCTGACAAAGAAAGGAGCGGATCCTACCAACTGGTCGCGTGAAGCTGAGTTGTCCTTCCGGGCCTTGAAACAAGCCTTTGTCTCGGCTCCAGTCCTCTGACATCCTAATCCGGAATTGCCCTTTGTGGTGGAGGTTGATGCCTCGGAGGTTGGAGTGGGGGCTATCCTTTCTCAAAAGGATCCGGAGTCTCTGGAGTTACATCCTTGTGCCTTTATGTCCAGGAAATTCTCCTCCGCTGAATCCAACTATGACGTTGGTAATCGGGAGTTACTGGCGGTAAAATGGGCTTTCGAGGAGTGGAGGCATTGGCTGGAGGGAGCAAAACATACTATTTCGGTATTGACTGACCATAAGAACCTGCAATAGATTGAATCGGCTAAGCGGCTTAATGCCCGGCAGGCACGTTGGGCATTATTTTTTACGCGTTTCAAATTTATAATCACTTTCAGGCCTGGTTCCAAGAATACTAAGGCTGATGCCCTGTCACATAGCTTTCTTCCGGTTCACAATAACAATCCTGTTACCCCCATACTTCCATCTTCGGTCATCTGGGCGGGCCTCACACAAGATTTATTTACCCAGTTAAAACAGCTTCAACACCAAGCTCCTAGAATTACTCATGCTGGTCGTCTTTACGTCCCTGAGTTTTTGAGAGTTACTGTTTTAACGGAATTCCATGATAACAAAGTTTCAGGGCATCCAGGAGTCTCTAAGACATTGGAGTTAGTCTCTCGCTCAGTATGGTGGCCTGGTCTTTCTAAAGACGTCAAGGAATTTGTTTATTCAAGTCAGGTTTGTGCACAGCATAAGGTTCCCCGTTCCTTGCCCATCGGGCAACTTATGCCCGTAAATGTTCCTCTCCGGCCGTGGTCTCATATTTCCATGGATTTTGTGGTTGACCTTCCCCTTTCAGCCGGATTCCGAGTCATATGGGTGGTAGTGGACCGTTTTAGTAAAATGGCTCATTTTATTGCTCTTCCCCGATTGCCTTCTGCCCAAGGGTTGGCAGTTTTGTTTCTCCGCCATGTATTCAGGCTTCATGGGTTGCCTACTGATATTGTTTCTGATCGGGGTCCACAATTCATCGCACAATTCTGGAAATGTTTTTGTGCCTCATTGAAGATGAAATTGTCGTTAACATCCGGTTACCACCCACAATCCAACGGGCAAACCGAACGAGTTAACCAATCATTGAAACAATATTTGCGCTTGTATTCAGCCAAACTCCAGAATGATTGGTCCGAGTTTCTTCCGTTGGCTGAATTTGCTTACAATAATTCTTGTCATTCCTCCACTAAAGAGTCTCCATTCTTTTCAGTTTTTGGTTTTCACCCCAGAGCTAATTCTTTTTTTCATCATTCCTCAGTCTCCTCGCTTACCTTAACCTCCCATCTCAGAGCCATTTGGAAAAAGGTGCACCTTGCTCTCAGAAAAGCGGCCTTTCGAGAGAAGAAATTTTCTGACAGGCTCCGACGTCCTTGCACTTTTAAGGTGGGAGATAGGGTGTGGTTGTCGACTCGCAACATCAGGCTTCGACAATCCTCAGCTAGACTGGGACCCAAATTTATTGGGCCATTTCTTATTATTAAAAGAGTCAACCCAGTTGCCTTTCGGTTACGTTTACCAAGATCTCTCAGGATTGGAAATACGTTTCATTGTTCCCTGTTGAAACAATACGTTTCTTCCAGTAGATTTCCTCGGAAGATCTCTCAGGGTAGATCTCCAGTGGATGTACAGGGACAACAGGAGTTCTTGGTAGAGAAGGTTCTCGATTCCAAATTGTCCCGGGATCGGCTGTATTTTCTGGTTCACTGGAAAGGCTATGGTCCGGAGGAAAGGTCTTGGGTCCTGGATAAGGATCTTCATGCCCCGAGGCTCAAGAGGGCATTTTTCCGGGAATTTCCTCAGAAACCTGGCTTTAGGGGTTCCTTGACCCCTCCTCAAGGGGGGGGTACTGTTAGGCGCCGGGGTCCGCTTGATGGTCTGCGCGGCCCGGCGCCTAGCAACTAGAGATGCCATGCACGTACAGCCGCCGGCTCCCTAGCAATGCTAGACGCCGGGCGCGCTGAGCCGCACGGACCCTAGCAACGGGGACGCCACTGGTGGACCGCGTTCCCCGTTGCTAGGCTTTAGGAAATTAAGATATTCACCTGCTCTCTGGCCGTGCAGCAAGGCAGCTGCACGGCATTTATTCTAATCAGCCTTTAGCAGCTGATTGGAGGACTCCTTGTTAAATACACTCCCAGGGCTTCTCACAGATGCCGGTAATAGCTTCCTGCATGCTGCCTTTGTTTGCTGAGAGTCTGTTTCCAGTCCTGCTGTATCCGGTCATTCCAGTCCGCAGAAGTCCGGTATTCGGGAGTTGTCATCTCATCCCAAGAGGTCGTTTGGTTCCCTGGAGTCCTGACTGATCACCGTTTTATATCCAGTGGTGTTCGTGAGTTGCGGCTCTGCCGTGTGTTGCGGCTCAGCCGCTTTACCTTTTATATTTTGTGTTTGGAGCATTTGCGGAGGGTTCCGCTTCCACAAGTCCTCTCTGGTACTCGGCGGTGCCGGGTAGGAGAATTGGACAAGTGGATATTTTGGTTGTCCTTTTTCCTGGCGGTTTCTCAGCACATATTATAGTTTTGAGTTTGCTTAGCCCCTGGCCTGGTTGTTTAGTTAGAGGGCCTCTTGTTATCACCCTGTCTCGGGTTTCCCTTTGTCTCTCATTAAGACCGGGGGGCATCGAAGTTGGGCAGACATAATCCGCCCTTCAAACGCGGTTGCCAAGGGCTCAAGAAACCATAGTCTCGCAGGGGATTTCTGACAACACGGGTGAGACAACAGAGTTAGGGCGCCAAGGGCTATTTTCCTGTCCTGCTCCCTTCCCCAGCATTCCGTTCCAGTGCTCCGGTCCTTGCCATAAGATCTTCTCTGACCAGAGTGCTGGAATCATAACACATACTGGACACAGAAGAGGTTTTCTTCCACTGGAAAGGCTATGGAGATCCAGAGTCTGGTCAAACAAATTCTGAAACCAGCAAGAGTGTTAATCCATCAATGCATTCAGTTGCTGGGGAAGATGGTTGTGGCCTACGAGACCATTCAGTTTGGCAGGTTCCATGCCAGAGTGTTCCAGTGGGACCTGTTGGACAATTGGTCCGGATCCCACCTACACATGCACCGGAGGATAATCCTGTCTTCCAAGACCAGAATCTCACTCCATTGGTGGCTGCACAGTTCTCACCTCCTAGAGGGGCGATGGTTCGGGATCCAGGACTGGATCCTAGGGACCACAGATGCAACCCTCCGAGGCTGGGGAGCAGTCACACAGGGGGAAAACGTCCAAGGAAGATGGTCAAGTCAGGAAAGTTGTCTCCACATAAATGTTCTGGAGTTAAGGGCCATTTAATAACTGCAGACACAGTACACACTGGGACGGGTGCCCAGCATCCTCAACAGACTAAGAGAAAAGGATTTACCGGTAGGTATTAAAATCCTAGTTTCTCTAACGTCCTAGAGGATGCTGGGGACTCCGTAAGGACCATGGGGATAGACGGGCTCCACAGAGTTCATGATCTTCACTGAGGTAGCGCACAGCACTGCAGCTGTGCGCCATTGCTCCCATACACCTCACATACTCCGGTCACTGTAAGGGTGCAGGGCGCAGGGGGGGCGCCCTGGGCAGCAATATAAACCTCTTTTTGGCAAAAATATAACATATATACAGCTGGGCACTGTATATATGTATGAGCCCCCACCAATTTTACAGTTTAAGCGGGACAGAAGCCCGCCGCCGAGGGGGCGGGGCTTCTCCCTCAGCACTCACCAGCGCCATTTTTTCTCCACAGCACCGCTGAGAGGAAGCTCCCCGGACTCTCCCCTGCTTATACCACGGTAGAGAAGAGGGTTGAAAAGAGAGGGGGGGCACATAATTCGGCGCAAATTACATACAGCAGCGCTACTGGACAAACATTAAGTTACTGTGTTATTCCTGGGTTATATAGCGCTGGGGAGTGTGCTGGCATACTCTCTCTCTGTCTCTCCAAAGGGCCTTGTGGGGAAAATGTCTTCAGAAAAAGTATTCCCTGTGTGTGTGGTGTGTCGGTACTCGTGTGTCGACATGTCTGAGGAAGAAGGCTATATTAGAGAGGAGCGGGAGCAAATGAATGTGGTGTCTCCGCTGACACCTGATTGGATGGATATGTGGAATGTTTTAAATGCTAGTGTAAACTCATTGTACAAAAGATTAGACAAGGCTGAAGCTTTGGGACAGTCAGGGACTCAACCCATGCCTGATCCTATGTTGCAGGGACTGTCAGGGTCTCATAAGCGCCCACTATCCCAGATTGTTGACACAGATACCGACACGGATTCTGACTCCAGTGTCGATTACGATGATGCAAAGTTACAGCCAAAATTGGCAAAATCCATTCGATATATGATTATGGCAATAAAAGATGTTTTGCACATCACAGAGGAACCCCCTGTCCCTGACAAGAGGGTACATATGTACAAGGGAAAGAAGCCTGAGGTAACCTTTGAGGGGGTCACACGAGCTGAACGAGTTATGTGAAAAAGCTTGGGAATCTCCAGATAAAAGACTGCAGATTTCCAAAAGGATTCTTATGGCGTATCCTTTTCCATCAACGGATAGGTTACGATGGAAATCCTCCCGTAGGATGGACAAAGCATTAACACGCACAGCTACAGTTGGAAAATCAAATTTTTTACCTTATGTTCCCTCACAGCATAAGAAAGCTCCGCATTATCAAATGCAGTCCTTTCGGTCACAAAGAAACAAGAAAGTGCGAGGTGCGTCCTTTCTTGCCAGAGGTAGGGGCAGAGGAATAAAGCTGCACAACACAGCTAGTTCCCAGGAACAGAAGTCCTCCCCGGCCTCTACAAAATCTACCTCATGACGCTGGGGCTCCACTGGCAGAGTCCGGCCCATGTGATGTCATGCAGCTGCTCTGGCCACGCCTCCTGTTTCTCCGTTGCCGACCCCATTTTGAAACCGTGCCCCCGCACCGCTCCATCTCCGACTTGGAAATGGAGTGTTGTTGACCCCCCTCCCCCCCCCCTTCACCGATTCACAGGCAGAGGTGATCGCATTATCTGCGGGGTGCCGCAGAAAATGCAGGCGGATGCGTATGCTCTTAGCAGCTTTTGCAGTTGGATTGCGATCCAACCTGAATTAGGCCCCATTACCTATCACAATGCACTGCGGGTAGTACAAAATGGGGTTAATATAGGAGAAAAAACCCCAGAGCTGTGCTCCTTAACTGTCCCTGGTGGCTAGTGGAGCGGCTGCCCAGTAATCAGTGTCCACGCCAGTGCGCACACGGCCCGCCCCCATCAGCGGCCTCGTGATCCCGGAGGGCGGTGTGTGTGTGACTGACCTTAGGAAGAAACCGGAGCCTCCGCTGCAGTGACCCAGCAACCGGGGCACGGGAGTATACTGCGCCACTGGGAGTGATGGAGCTGCAGTAAAGAGGTCTATTAGACCTAGCCTGCTGCAGCCCTTGTAGATTCTTATAAAAAAAGTTCTTCTTTTCTTGCCAAAATTAATAGCTAAGAATAGGCTGCCTGAGGCAGCCCCCTGTTAAGTGGCCTGCTACTGAAGGCACCAACTACAAACTGAGCTCCCTGTTCATGGAAGCGAGGTTATAGAGGAGGGGGCGCTGAGCATCTTGGGAACAGTCAAAAGCTTTGAGCCTGTTGGTGCCTCAGATCAAGATCCTACTCTGGTGTACATATACAATGTGAATCCAGTGTACCCCACAGAAGAAATGAATGCGTCACACCCATTGGCAGCAACATTAGAATAGCTGCTGATGGGCACAATTGAGAAAGGAAGGGGGGAAAACATTTGAATCCAGCACATATATGTAATTTGAATATGTAATTTGTACCTTCCTACTTTAAAATGTAATGGATGAACCTCACCCTGTGAGAACTATCTTCATGATCAAGAGATCTCATATGCAAGATAAGTATGTGTTGGGATAGGGCTGTGGAGGGCGGCTGCTCGGGCACACCCCTGTCAAGTTAAGGAGATTCAACTGAGGAAGCACAAGGGAACTCTCATCTGGGAACAACAACTGCAGGGAGAACACATTTTCAGACGAATGTGGGAGGGCAGAAGGCTGCCTAATACTGAAGCACCCCCAAACAACAAACCAAATGCAACAACTACTGCAAGCATTCCTGGGGGAAGGCCTGCAGCAGATGGATTTGCATATAGTGATGTCATCCAAGCAGTGGGCATAGTTGGCTGCAACCCTCGTCTGCATATGAAAAGAGAAAAGGGTCACGCAGGGCATGGCGGCCTTTGTGGGGTTGCGCTTGGATGACCCCTAAATCGCTTTATACACCCCCACCCCCCATCAGTGTGGGCTCATGTTGGCCATGCCCCAGCCCCTGAAGCATTCAAGCTGATTTCTTGCAGCAGCTGGACCCAGAAACAGCTCCAGAGTTGCTCTACAAGACAAGTAAAAGGGTGTGAGCCCTGCAGCACCACCTGTAGTTTGCATACACACATATATAGGACAGCATCTCTTATATGCCCCAGGGTCAATAAAATAGTATCCTTATCTAGGGTATCCATCCCCTCAGATAAGGTATCCGTCCATGCCGCTACAGCACTACACACCCAGGCCGACGCAATTGCCGGTCTGAGTAAGGTACCTGAATGTGTATAAATGGACTTCAGGGTAATCTCCTGTTTGCGGTCAGCAGACTCTTTGAGGGTAGCCGTATACTGGGACGGGAGGGCTACCTTCTTGGATAAGCGTGTTAATGCTTTGTCCACCCTAGGGTAGGATTCCCATCGTAACCTATCCATTGATGGGAAAGGATACGCCATAAGAATCCTTTTGGAAATCTGCAGTCTTTTATCTGGAGATTCCCAAGCTTTTTCACATAACTCGTTCAGCTCATGTGACGCCCTCAAAGGTTACCTCAGGCTTTTTCACCTTGTAGGGTAGGTGTGTCACCATGCATGGCTTAGATGGGAGTCCGCTGTCTAATGGGATTATTTCTCTCCGTACACCCCCTGTACTACTTACAGTAGGAGCTCTACATTCCGAGAAAATCGAGTTCTTTCTTACACATTGCCCAGCAGTTCCAGTTGTTCTGGGTCACCCTTGGCTGGCCTTTCATAATCCCACCATTGATTGGCGGTCGGGGAAGATTTCACATTGGGGTACTTTTTGTGATAAGGAATGTATCACGTTTCCAGTCAGAGTAGCAGCTATCATTCCAGAACTCATTCCGGTGGAATACCAGGAGTTTGCTGATGTTTTCTCCAAAGGCAATGCGGACATTCTGCCTCCCCATCGGCCTTATGATTGTGCTATTGAGTTAATTCCTGGTGCCGCATTGCCAAAGGGAAGATTATATGCATTATCCGGGCCAGAAACTGCGGCTATGAATGATTATGTAAAGGAGAGCCTTGAGAAAGGATTTATTAGACCATCAAAATCTCCTTTAAGTGCAGGCTTCTTCTTTGTGGAGAAAAAGGATGGCTCGCTTAGACCTTGCATTGATTTTAGAGCCCTGAATAAGATCTCAGTTAAAAACACCTATCCTTTGCCGTTGATTTCTGTACTCTTTGATCAGTTACGTTCTGCTGTGATTTTTTCTAAAATTGACCTTAGAGGAGCGTACAACCTCATCCGAATTAAATCTGGAGATGAGTGGAAAACGGCCTTCAGTACTCAGTCGGGTCACTACGAATACCTGGTGATGCCGTTCGGCCTGTCCAATGCTCCGGCAGTTTTTCAAGACCTCATTAACGATGTGCTCCGTGACTTCCTAGGGAAATTCGTGGTCGTTTACTTAGACGACATCCTGATTTTTTCTAAATCAATGGAACAACATGTTACCCAGGTGCGTCTGGTTCTTCAAAAGTTATGTGAGAATCATTTATATGCCAAGCTGGAGAAGTGTGAGTTTCATGTCACGGAAGTATCTTTTTTAGGGTACATAATTTTCCATGGAACCAAAGAAACTCCAGGCCATCCTTAGTTGGGCGCAACCCACCAATTTAAAAGCAATTAAGCGTTTTTTAGGGTTTGCGAATTATTATAGGAGGTTCATTCATTCTTTTTCTGACCTGGTTGCTCCCATTGTAGCTCTGACAAAGAAAGGAGCGGATCCTACCAACTGGTCGCGTGAAGCTGAGTTGTCCTTCCGGGCCTTGAAACAAGCCTTTGTCTCGGCTCCAGTCCTCTGACATCCTAATCCGGAATTGCCCTTTGTGGTGGAGGTTGATGCCTCGGAGGTTGGAGTGGGGGCTATCCTTTCTCAAAAGGATCCGGAGTCTCTGGAGTTACATCCTTGTGCCTTTATGTCCAGGAAATTCTCCTCCGCTGAATCCAACTATGACGTTGGTAATCGGGAGTTACTGGCGGTAAAATGGGCTTTCGAGGAGTGGAGGCATTGGCTGGAGGGAGCAAAACATACTATTTCGGTATTGACTGACCATAAGAACCTGCAATAGATTGAATCGGCTAAGCGGCTTAATGCCCGGCAGGCACGTTGGGCATTATTTTTTACGCGTTTCAAATTTATAATCACTTTCAGGCCTGGTTCCAAGAATACTAAGGCTGATGCCCTGTCACATAGCTTTCTTCCGGTTCACAATAACAATCCTGTTACCCCCATACTTCCATCTTCGGTCATCTGGGCGGGCCTCACACAAGATTTATTTACCCAGTTAAAACAGCTTCAACACCAAGCTCCTAGAATTACTCCTGCTGGTCGTCTTTACGTCCCTGAGTTTTTGAGAGTTACTGTTTTAACGGAATTCCATGATAACAAAGTTTCAGGGCATCCAGGAGTCTCTAAGACATTGGAGTTAGTCTCTCGCTCAGTATGGTGGCCTGGTCTTTCTAAAGACGTCAAGGAATTTGTTTATTCAAGTCAGGTTTGTGCACAGCATAAGGTTCCCCGTTCCTTGCCCATCGGGCAACTTATGCCCGTAAATGTTCCTCTCCGGCCGTGGTCTCATATTTCCATGGATTTTGTGGTTGACCTTCCCCTTTCAGCCGGATTCCGAGTCATATGGGTGGTAGTGGACCGTTTTAGTAAAATGGCTCATTTTATTGCTCTTCCCCGATTGCCTTCTGCCCAAGGGTTGGCAGTTTTGTTTCTCCGCCATGTATTCAGGCTTCATGGGTTGCCTACTGATATTGTTTCTGATCGGGGTCCACAATTCATCGCACAATTCTGGAAATGTTTTTGTGCCTCATTGAAGATGAAATTGTCGTTAACATCCGGTTACCACCCACAATCCAACGGGCAAACCGAACGAGTTAACCAATCATTGAAACAATATTTGCGCTTGTATTCAGCCAAACTCCAGAATGATTGGTCCGAGTTTCTTCCGTTGGCTGAATTTGCTTACAATAATTCTTGTCATTCCTCCACTAAAGAGTCTCCATTCTTTTCAGTTTTTGGTTTTCACCCCAGATCTAATTCTTTTTTTCATCATTCCTCAGTCTCCTCGCTTACCTTAACCTCCCATCTCAGAGCCATTTGGAAAAAGGTGCACCTTGCTCTCAGAAAAGCGGCCTTTCGAGAGAAGAAATTTTCTGACAGGCTCCGACGTCCTTGCACTTTTAAGGTGGGAGATAGGGTGTGGTTGTCGACTCGCAACATCAGGCTTCGACAATCCTCAGCTAGACTGGGACCCAAATTTATTGGGCCATTTCTTATTATTAAAAGAGTCAACCCAGTTGCCTTTCGGTTACGTTTACCAAGATCTCTCAGGATTGGAAATACGTTTCATTGTTCCCTGTTGAAACAATACGTTTCTTCCAGTAGATTTCCTCGGAAGATCTCTCAGGGTAGATCTCCAGTGGATGTACAGGGACAACAGGAGTTCTTGGTAGAGAAGGTTCTCGATTCCAAATTGTCCCGGGATCGGCTGTATTTTCTGGTTCACTGGAAAGGCTATGGTCCGGAGGAAAGGTCTTGGGTCCTGGATAAGGATCTTCATGCCCCGAGGCTCAAGAGGGCATTTTTTCGGGAATTTCCTCAGAAACCTGGCTTTAGGGGTTCCTTGACCCCTCCTCAAGGGGGGGGTACTGTTAGGCGCCGGGGTCCGCTTGATGGTCTGCGCGGCCCGCCTATCAACTAGAGATGCCATGCACGTACAGCCGCCGGCTCCCTAGCAATGCTAGACGCCGGGCGCGCTGAGCCGCACGGACCCTAGCAACGGGGACGCCACTGGTGGACCGCGTTCCCCGTTGCTAGGCTTTAGGAAATTAAGATATTCACCTGCTCTCTGGCCGTGCAGCAAGGCAGCTGCACGGCATTTATTCTAATCAGCCTTTAGCAGCTGATTGGAGGACTCCTTGTTAAATACACTCCCAGGGCTTCTCACAGATGCCGGTAATAGCTTCCTGCATGCTGCCTTTGTTTGCTGAGAGTCTGTTTCCAGTCCTGCTGTATCCGGTCATTCCAGTCCGCAGAAGTCCGGTATTCGGGAGTTGTCATCTCATCCCAAGAGGTCGTTTGGTTCCCTGGAGTCCTGACTGATCACCGTTTTATATCCAGTGGTGTTCGTGAGTTGCGGCTCTGCCGTGTGTTGCGGCTCAGCCGCTTTACCTTTTATATTTTGTGTTTGGAGCATTTGCGGAGGGTTCCGCTTCCACAAGTCCTCTCTGGTACTCGGCGGTGCCGGGTAGGAGAATTGGACAAGTGGATATTTTGGTTGTCCTTTTTCCTGGCGGTTTCTCAGCACATATTATAGTTTTGAGTTTGCTTAGCCCCTGGCCTGGTTGTTTAGTTAGAGGGCCTCTTGTTATCACCCTGTCTCGGGTTTCCCTTTGTCTCTCATTAAGACCGGGGGGCATCGAAGTTGGGCAGACATAATCCGCCCTTCAAACGCGGCTGCCAAGGGCTCAAGAAACCATAGTCTCGCAGGGGATTTCTGACAACACGGGTGAGACAACAGAGTTAGGGCGCCAAGGGCTATTTTCCTGTCCTGCTCCCTTCCCCAGCATTCCGTTCCAGTGCTCCGGTCCTTGCCATAAGATCTTCTCTGACCAGAGTGCTGGAATCATAACACATACTGGACACAGAAGAGGTTTTCTTCCACTGGAAAGGCTATGGAGATCCAGAGTCTGGTCAAACAAATTCTGAAACCAGCAAGAGTGTTAATCCATCAATGCATTCAGTTGCTGGGGAAGATGGTTGTGGCCTACGAGACCATTCAGTTTGGCAGGTTCCATGCCAGAGTGTTCCAGTGGGACCTGTTGGACAATTGGTCCGGATCCCACCTACACATGCACCGGAGGATAATCCTGTCTTCCAAGACCAGAATCTCACTCCATTGGTGGCTGCACAGTTCTCACCTCCTAGAGGGGCGATGGTTTGGGATCCAGGACTGGATCCTAGGGACCACAGATGCAACCCTCCGAGGCTGGGGAGCAGTCACACAGGGGGAAAACGTCCAAGGAAGATGGTCAAGTCAGGAAAGTTGTCTCCACATAAATGTTCTGGAGTTAAGGGCCATTTAATAACTGCAGACACAGTACACACTGGGACGGGTGCCCAGCATCCTCAACAGACTAAGAGAAAAGGATTTACCGGTAGGTATTAAAATCCTAGTTTCTCTAACGTCCTAGAGGATGCTGGGGACTCCGTAAGGACCATGGGGATAGACGGGCTCCACAGAGTTCATGATCTTCACTGAGGTAGCGCACAGCACTACAGCTGTGCGCCATTGCTCCCATACACCTCACATACTCCGGTCACTGTAAGGGTGCAGGGCGCAGGGGGGGCGCCCTGGGCAGCAATATAAACCTCTTTTTGGCAAAAATATAACATATATACAGCTGGGCACTGTATATATGTATGAGCCCCCACCAATTTTACAGTTTAAGCGGGACAGAAGCCCGCCGCCGAGGGGGCGGGGCTTCTCCCTCAGCACTCACCAGCGCCATTTTTTCTCCACAGCACCGCTGAGAGGAAGCTCCCCGGACTCTCCCCTGCTTATACCACGGTAGAGAAGAGGGTTGAAAAGAGAGGGGGGGCACATAATTCGGCGCAAATTACATACAGCAGCGCTACTGGACAAACATTAAGTTACTGTGTTATTCCTGGGTTATATAGCGCTGGGGAGTGTGCTGGCATACTCTCTCTCTGTCTCTCCAAAGGGCCTTGTGGGGAAAATGTCTTCAGAAAAAGTATTCCCTGTGTGTGTGGTGTGTCGGTACACGTGTGTCGACATGTCTGAGGAAGAAGGCTATATTAGAGAGGAGCGGGAGCAAATGAATGTGGTGTCTCCGCTGACACCTGATTGGATGGATATGTGGAATGTTTTAAATGCTAGTGTAAACTCATTGTACAAAAGATTAGACAAGGCTGAAGCTTTGGGACAGTCAGGGACTCAACCCATGCCTGATCCTATGTTGCAGGGACTGTCAGGGTCTCATAAGCGCCCACTATCCCAGATTGTTGACACAGATACCGACACGGATTCTGACTCCAGTGTCGATTACGATGATGCAAAGTTACAGCCAAAATTGGCAAAATCCATTCGATATATGATTATGGCAATAAAAGATGTTTTGCACATCACAGAGGAACCCCCTGTCCCTGACAAGAGGGTACATATGTACAAGGGAAAGAAGCCTGAGGTAACCTTTGAGGGGGTCACACGAGCTGAACGAGTTATGTGAAAAAGCTTGGGAATCTCCAGATAAAAGACTGCAGATTTCCAAAAGGATTCTTATGGCGTATCCTTTTCCATCAACGGATAGGTTACGATGGAAATCCTCCCATAGGATGGACAAAGCATTAACACGCACAGCTACAGTTGGAAAATCAAATTTTTTACCTTATGTTCCCTCACAGCATAAGAAAGCTCCGCATTATCAAATGCAGTCCTTTCGGTCACAAAGAAACAAGAAAGTGCGAGGTGCGTCCTTTCTTGCCAGAGGTAGGGGCAGAGGAATAAAGCTGCACAACACAGCTAGTTCCCAGGAACAGAAGTCCTCCCCGGCCTCTACAAAATCTACCTCATGACGCTGGGGCTCCACTGGCAGAGTCCGGCCCATGTGATGTCATGCAGCTGCTCTGGCCACGCCTCCTGTTTCTCCGTTGCCGACCCCATTTTGAAACCGTGCCCCCGCACCGCTCCATCTCCGACTTGGAAATGGAGTGTTGTTGACCCCCCCCCCCCCCCCTTCACCGATTCACAGGCAGAGGTGATCGCATTATCTGCGGGGTGCCGCAGAAAATGCAGGCGGATGCGTATGCTCTTAGCAGTTTTTGCAGTTGGATTGCGATCCAACCTGAATTAGGCCCCATTACCTATCACAATGCACTGCGGGTAGTACAAAATGGGGTTAATATAGGAGAAAAAACCCCAGAGCTGTGCTCCTTAACTGTCCCTGGTGGCTAGTGGAGCGGCTGCCCAGTAATCAGTGTCCACGCCAGTGCGCACACGGCCCGCCCCCATCAGCGGCCTCGTGATCCCGGAGGGCGGTGTGTGTGTGACTGACCTTAGGAAGAAACCGGAGCCTCTGCTGCAGTGACCCAGCAACCGGGGCACGGGAGTATACTGCGCCACTGGGAGTGATGGAGCTGCAGTAAAGAGGTCTATTAGACCTAGCCTGCTGCAGCCCTTGTAGATTCTTATAAAAAAAGTTCTTCTTTTCTTGCCAAAATTAATAGCTAAGAATAGGCTGCCTGAGGCAGCCCCCTGTTAAGTGGCCTGCTACTGAAGGCACCAACTACAAACTGAGCTCCCTGTTCATGGAAGCGAGGTTATAGAGGAGGGGGCGCTGAGCATCTTGGGAACAGTCAAAAGCTTTGAGCCTGTTGGTGCCTCAGATCAAGATCCTACTCTGGTGTACATATACAATGTGAATCCTTGTGGAGTCCAGTGTACCCCACAGAAGAAATGAATGCGTCACACCCATTGGCAGCAACATTAGAATAGCTGCTGATGGGCACAATTGAGAAAGGAAGGGGGGAAAACATTTGAATCCAGCACATATATGTAATTTGAATATGTAATTTGTACCTTCCTACTTTAAAATGTAATGGATGAACCTCACCCTGTGAGAACTATCTTCATGATCAAGAGATCTCATATGCAAGATAAGTATGTGTTGGGATAGGGCTGTGGAGGGCGGCTGCTCGGGCACACCCCTGTCAAGTTAAGGAGATTCAACTGAGGAAGCACAAGGGAACTCTCATCTGGGAACAACAACTGCAGGGAGAACACATTTTCAGACGAATGTGGGAGGGCAGAAGGCTGCCTAATACTGAAGCACCCCCAAACAACAAACCAAATGCAACAACTACTGCAAGCATTTCTGGGGGAAGGCCTGCAGCAGATGGATTTGCATATAGTGATGTCATCCAAGCAGTGGGCATAGTTGGCTGCAACCCTCGTCTGCATATGAAAAGAGAAAAGGGTCACGCAGGGCATGGCGGCCTTTGTGGGGTTGCGCTTGGATGACCCCTAAATCGCTTTATACACCCCCACCCCCCATCAGTGTGGGCTCATGTTGGCCATGCCCCAGCCCCTGAAGCATTCAAGCTGATTTCTTGCAGCAGCTGGACCCAGAAACAGCTCCAGAGTTGCTCTACAAGACAAGTAAAAGGGTGTGAGCCCTGCAGCACCACCTGTAGTTTGCATACACACATATATAGGACAGCATCTCTTATATGCCCCAGGGTCAATAAAATAGTATCCTTATCTAGGGTATCCATCCCCTCAGATAAGGTATCCGTCCATGCCGCTACAGCACTACACACCCAGGCCGACGCAATTGCCGGTCTGAGTAAGGTACCTGAATGTGTATAAATGGACTTCAGGGTAATCTCCTGTTTGCGGTCAGCAGACTCTTTGAGGGTAGCCGTATACTGGGACGGGAGGGCTACCTTCTTGGATAAGCGTGTTAATGCTTTGTCCACCCTAGGGGAGGATTCCCATCGTAACCTATCCGTTGATGGGAAAGGATACGCCATAAGAATCCTTTTGGAAATCTGCAGTCTTTTATCTGGAGATTCCCAAGCTTTTTCACATAACTCGTTCAGCTCATGTGACCCCCTCAAAGGTTACCTCAGGCTTTTTCACCTTGTACATATGTACCCTCTTGTCAGGGACAGGGGGTTCCTCTCTGATGTGCAAAACATCTTTTATTGCCATAATCATATATCGAATGGATTTTGCCAATTTTGGCTGTAACTTTGCATCATCGTAATCGACACTGGAGTCAGAATCCGTGTCTGTATCTGTGTCAACAATCTGGGATAGTGGGCGCTTATGAGACCCTGACAGTCCCTGCAACATAGGATCAGGCATGGGTTGAGACCCTGACTGTCCCAAAGCTTCAGCCTTGTCTAATCTTTTGTGCAATGAGTTTACACTAGCATTTAAAACATTCCACATATCCATCCAATCAGCTGTCGGCGGAGACACCACATTCATTTGCTCCTGCTCCTCTCTAATATAGCCTTCTTCCTCAGACATGTCGACACACGTGTACCGACACACCACACACACAGGGAATGCTTTTTCTGAAGACAGTTTCCCCACAAGGCCCTTTGGAGAGACAGAGAGAGAGTATGCCAGCACACACCCCAGCGCTATATAACCCAGGAATACACAGTAACTTAATGTTTGCCCAGTAGTACTGCAGCATGTAATTTGCGCCAAATTATGTGCCCCCCCCCCCCCTCTTTTCAACTCTCTTGTCTACTGTGGTATAAGCAGGGGAGAGTCCGGGGAGCTTCCTCTCAGCGGTGCTGTGAAGAAAAAATGGCGCTGGTGAGTGCTGAGGGAGAAGCCCCGCACCCTCGGCGGCAGGCTTCTGTCCCGCTTAAACTGTAAAATTGGCGGGGGCTCATACATATATACAGTGCCCCGCTGTATATGTGTTATATTTTTGCCAAAAAGAGGTTTATATTGCTGCCCAGGGTGCCCCCCCACCCCCCTGCGCCCTGCACCCTTACAGTGACCGGAGTGTGTGAGGTGTATGGGATCAATGGCGCACAGCTGCAGTGCTGTGCGTTACTTCAGTGAAGATTATGAAGTCTTCTGCCGCCTCTGAAGTCTTCTTTTCTTCTCATACTCACCCGGCTTCTATCTTCCGGCTCTGCAAGGGGGATGGAGGCGCGGCTCTGGGACGGACGGCGAGGGTGAGATCCTGCGTACCAATCCCTCTGGAGCTAATGGTGTCCAGTAGCCTAAGAAGCAGGACCTTGCAACTCAGAGAGTAGGGCTGCTTCTCTCCCCTCAGTCCCTCGATGAGGGAGTCTGTTGCCAGCAGTGCTCCCTGAAAATTAAAAACCTAACAAAATACTTTCTGTCAGAAAGCTCTGGAGAGCTCCTGAAAAGCACCCAGTCTCCACTGGGCACAGTATCAAACTGAGGTCTGGAGGAGGGGCATAGAGGGAGGAGCCAGTGCACACCCAGAACTAAAGTCTTTATTAAAGTACCCATGTCTCCTGCGGAGCCTATCTATCCCCATGGTCCTTACGGAGTCCCCAGCATCCTTTAGGACGTTAGAGAAAATAGGATTTTAATACCTACCGGTAAATCCTTTTCTCTTAGTCCGTAGAGGATGCTGGGCACCCGTCCCAGTGCGTACTGTGCCTGCAGTTATTAAATGGCCCTTAACTCCAGAACATTTATGTGGAGAAAACTTTCCTGACTTGACCATCTTCCTTGGATGTTTTCCCCCTGTGTGACTGCTCCCCAGCCTCGGAGGGTTGCATCCATGGTCCCTAGGATCCAGTCCTGGATCCCGAACCATCGCCCCTCTAGGAGGTGAGAACTGTGCAGCCACCAATGGAGTAAGATTCTGGTCTTGGAAGACAGGATTATCCTCCGGTGCATGTGTAGGTGGGATCCGGACCACTTGTCCAACAGGTCCCACTGGAACACTCTGGCATGGAACCTGCCAAACTGAATGGCCTCGTAGGCCGCAACCATCTTCCCCAGCAACAGAATGCATTGATGGATTAACACTCTTGCTGGTTTCAGAATTTGTTTGACCAGACTCTGGAACTCCATAGCCTTTCCACTGGAAGAAAGCCTATTCTGTGTCCAGTATGACTCCCAGAAACAACAACCGCGTCATTGGGACCAACTGCGATTTTGGCAAGTTTAGGAGCCAACCATGTTGTTGAAGAACTGTCAGGGAGAATAGATGTTTTGCACCAACTGGTCCCTGGATCTCGCCTTTATCAGGAGATCATCCAAGTACGGCATAATTGTGACTCCTTGCTTGCGAAGGAGAACCATCATTTCCACCATCACCCTGGTGAAAATCCTCGGAGCCGTGGACAGACCAAACGGCAACGTCTGAAATTGGTAATGACAATCCTGAATTGCAAACCTCAGGTAGCTTGATGCAGTGGCTAAACGGGAACATGTAATTAGGCATCCTTATGTCTACCAAAACCATGAAATCTCCTTCCTCCGGACTGGAGATCCCTACCCTGAGAGATTCCATCTTGAAATTGAATTTCTTCAGGTAGAAATTGAGGGATTTCAGATTTAAGATTGGTCTGACTGAGCCGTCCGGCTTCGGGAGCACGAAGAGGCTTGAATAAAAACCTTCTCCCTGCTGACTAAGGCCGATTTGAACAATCGGTGAGGGGGAACGTCTTGAAACCCCAGTTTGTACCCTTGTGACACTATTTGTAAAACCCACGAGTCCAGGTCCAAATTAATCCAGAACTGACTGAAGTGTTTTAGACGTGCCCCCACTGGTGCGGGCTCCTGCAAGAGAGCCCCAGCGTCATGCAGTGGATTTGGCAGAAGCAGAGGACGATCTCTGCTCCTGCGATCTTGAAGAGGCTACAGACCTCTTCCCTCTTCTCCTTCCTCTACCTGCAAAGAAAGGGGAATCTTAACTTCTTGCATATCTATTGGGACAAAATGACTGCGTTAGACAATGATGCGTCTTCATCCGTTGAGAGGGAACATAAGGCAAGAAGGTTGACTTACCTGCGGGAGCTGCCGAGATCAAATTAACTAGGCCGTTGCCAAACAAGGCTTCACCTTCATAGGGAAGAGACTCCCTTTCTTCTTGGAGTCAGCATCAGCATTCCCTTGGTGAATCCACAATGCCCTCCTATCCGAGACTGCCATGAAATTGGCCCGTGAACTCAAGAGTCCTATATCCCTTGCAGTCGTAAGTATGCTACAGTGTCCTTGATATGATCCAACGTAAGGAGTATCCCATCTCTCCAAGATATCTATATCGGAAGACAAGGTATTCGACCAATTCTTGAATACTACTACTCACCCATGCGCATGTAATGGCAGGTCTAAGTAATGTACCCGTGGTTACATAACTAGAAATAATGTAGCTTCCTGCATATGATCCGCTGGATTTGTGACAGGGCCCCGTGCAGAACAGGGGGTGACTCCCACTTTATTCTGTCCGCAGCAGGAAATGAATAAACAATCGGAAACCTTTTGGGGATTTGAAACCATCTTGTCGAGCTGGCCCAGACTTTCTCAAACAGAGATGGAGGAACGTTACATCAGCTTTCATTATATATCTATATATACATACATATAGACCCCTTTGTCAGGAACAGCAGGGTCCTCAGTGATGTTAATATGTCCTTAATATCCACAATCATGTACTGAATGCTCCTTGCCAATATTGGATCTAATCAGGAAATATTATGGTCGACATAGGAATCAGTATCCGAGTCAGTATCAGTGTGTAGTAACATTTTTGCGGGCCTGAGGGAAAAGAAGCATAGCCATGAACATCACATCTATTCTCTACGTCTGTGTCTGGGACACAGATTTATCCAACCTCACTCTGATATTATTGAAACTTTCACCCAGTCAGTTATTGGTGGTGCCAACAGGGCCACCATCATATGTCTGCATTCCTAATATAGTTTCCTCTTGGGAAAAACATTCAGCCACCGACATGTTGACACACATGTACCAAGTACCCACAGACACATCGGCTTATCGGGGATAGACCTACAGTAAATCTGTCAGAGGGACAGAGAGGATTTTTCAGCTCACAACCCAGCGCCAAAAGTACACAGTCTGGGAAATAATAAACTCTATAGTGATAGACTTGTAACGCTCTATAGATGTGCTGGTGAGGTGAGGAAGAAGCCCCGCCGCTGTAATGGCACGCTTCTGTCCCGCTCAGAAACAAATAATTAATTACGCTGGCGGGGTAAGGACAGTGCCCAGGCACTAATGTCCACTTTTGCCAGCCTTTTGTGAGGAATTTATGCTGCCCAGGGTGCCCCCCCCCCCACCCACCCACATGCCCTGCACCCTGCAGTGCCTGTGTTTGTGTGGAAGCATGGCGCACAGCATTCCGCTCGCTGCGTGGTACCTCAGAATGCCGTCACTGGAGAAGAAGTCTTCTGTTCTTCTGCTACTCGCCTGTCTTCTGACTTCTGGCTCTGTAAGGGGGTGATGGCAGGCTACGGGAGTGGGCATCTAGGCGTACCCAGCGATCAGCACCCTCAGGAGCTAATGGTGTCCTGTCAGCCAGAAGCAGAGCCATTGAACTCACTAGAAGTTGGTCATACTTCTCTCCCCTAAGTTCCACGAAGCAGGGAGACTGTTGCCAGCAGCCTCCCTGAAAATAAGAAAAACTAACATAAGTCTTTTCAGAGAAACTCAGTAGAGCTCCCCTGTAGTGCATCCAGTCTCACTGGGCACAATTCTAAAACTGGAGTCTGGAGGAGGGGCATAGAGGGAGGAGACAGTTCACACCCTTTGAAAGTCTTAAAGTGCCCATGTCTCCTGCGGATCCCGTCTATACCCCATGGTTCTTAATGTGATCCCAGCATCCTCTAGGACGTATGAGAAAACAAATAACGCACACACGAGGAGGAGAGAACAAAGGAAGCTATAAGGAGGGGAGGGGAGGGGAGGGGAGGGGGGGGGGGGAGGTAATGTAGTAAAGGGATATTGGATAAACTACAACCTTATACATATTCATTAATGTACCAGTAGTTAGAAGTAGAAGAGCTCTAACAGAAACCACAAAGCTTATCTAAAGCCACACCACACTGGATATGCCCAATCTCATTTGATCTTTGAAGCAAAGCAGTATTGGACTTTGTTACTACCAAGCAGTCTCCCATCCATGTATTATCAGATTCTTTAGGTGTTTTTAAACTACCAACACCCTTTTCTTGGTACTGTACATTTAATTTTTACACATATTCTTTTATGTACCAGAAGTTAGAAGTAGAAGAGCTCTAACAGAAACCACGAGCTCATCTACAGCCACAGCACACTGGATTTGCCCAATCTCTCCTGATCATGGAAGCTGAGCAGTGTTGGTCCTGGTTTTAGTACTTGGATGGGAGACCACCAGGAAACTGAGGAAGGGGTGACAGGGAAAGTGTGTGACTCAGGCAGGGGTGATAGGGAGATAGTGGGCTGCATATCTCTGCCTCACTGCAGCAGCACATTCCTGCTTCAATGACAGCAGCACATCCCTACCTCACTTATAGCAGCACATCCCTGCCTCGCTGACAGCAGCACATCCCTGCCTCGCTGACAGCAGCACATCCCTGCCTCGCTGACAGCAGCACATCCCTGCTTCACTGACAGCAGCACATCCCTGCTTCGCTGACAGCAGCACATCCCTGCTTCGCTGACAGCAGCACATCCCTGCCTCGCTGACAGCAGCACATCCCTGTCTCGCTGACAGCAGCACAGCACTGCTTCGCTGACAGCAGCACATCACTGCTTCACTACCAGCAGCACATCCCTGCCTCACTGGCAGCAGCACATCCCTGCCTTACTGACAGCTGTATATAGGGCCTAATTCAGACCTGATCCCTGCTGTGCATATTCACACAACAGGAGATCAGGTCTGAAGTGCGTGTGTGCTGGTGCCGCAGTGCACCGGCACATGCCAGAGATGCGATCAGCATCTCTGCCCAGTGAGCGCCTCTGCCTGATTGACAGGCAGAGGCGGTCACTGGGCAGGAGGAGTCGGGCCAGCGGCGTTGTGCCGCCATTTTGGGGGCACAGTCAGGACAACGCAGACATGACCGGACCGTATGGGGGCGGGCCGTGACGGCTGCGTGACATTTATGGCATTTATGTGCAGTCTAGTTTGCACAGTTGATAGAGTGTTGATCTTGCACTATCAATGTAAGCCTCACATAGGTTTGATACACATGTAAGTTTGTTTTTATTTTACTACATTGTGGTTTGTGGCTCTATACCATGTAATGCATGTCTTTTAACAGTAGTCAAGTCTTCCAATGTGCTTGTTAGTGAAACCCAATAGATAGCTTTATTTTATTTTGTTTCTTCAAATATTGAATGCATATGTCTTATAACTTTTTTTTTTCAATATACAGGTTGAGTATCTGTATATACATTTTTATTATAAGATTTTCAATGACACAAGTACATCCAAGTTGCAGATTATGGATTGTGAAGGACAAATCAACCATATAAACAATTTAAGCAATTTAAATTGCATGCAGGTAGTAGAATATCAAACTCCTTGGATGAGAGTTGGTCGTAATAAACTAGGATAGAAAAGAATAAAGTAGAAAATAAGATTTTAAACCTACCGGTAAATCTTTTTCTCGTAGTCCGTAGAGGATGCTGGGGACTCCGTAAGGACCATGGGGATAGACGGGCTCCACAGGAGACATGGGCACTTTAAGAAAGACTTTAGTTCTGGGTGTGCACTGGCTCCTCCCTCTATGCCACAGTTAGAGAAACTGTGCCCAGAGGAGACGGACAGTATGAGGAAAGGATTTTGTTAATCCAGGGCAAGATTCATACCAGCCACACCAATCACACCGTATAACTTGTGATAAACTACCCAGTTATCAGTATGAAAAAACAACATAGCATCAGTGCAGGACCGATGCAACTATAACATAACCCTTATTGAAGCAATAACTATATACAAGTATTGCAGAAGTAGTCCGCACTTGGGACGGGCGCCCAGCATCCTCTACGGACTACGAGAAAAAGATTTACCAGTAGGTTTAAAATCTTATTTTCTCTAACGTCCTAGAGGATGCTGGGGACTCCGTAAGGACCATGGGGATTATACCAATGCTCCAAAACGGGCGGGAGAGTGCGGATGACTCTGCAGCACCGATTGAGCAAACATGAGTTCCTCCTCAGCCACGGTATCAAACTTATAGTATTTTGCAAAGGTGTGTGAACCCGACCAAGTAGCAGCTTGACACAGCTGTAGTGCCGAGACCCCTCGGGCAGCCACCCAAGAAGAGCCCACTTTCCTCGTGGAATGGGCCTTGACCGATTTCAGTAACTGCAATCCAGCCATAGAATGCGCTTGCTGAATCGTGTTACAAATCCGGCGAGCAATAGCCTGCTTTGAAGCAGGGGCACCAATCTTGTTGGTTGCATACAGGACAAACAGCGCTTCAGTTTTCCTGACTCTAGCCGTCCTGGCCACGTAAATTTTCAAAGCCCTAACCACATCAAGTAACTCGGAATCCTCCAAGTCACGCGTAGCCACAGGCACCACAATAGGTTGGTTCATATGAAAAGATGAGACCACTTTTGGTAGGAATTGAGGACGGGTCAGCAATTCCGCTCTATCCACATGGAATACCAAATATGGGCTTTTATGTGACAAAGCCGCTAATTCCGACACTCGCCTAGCCGAAGCCAAGGCTAATAACATGACCACCTTCCATGTGAGATATTTTAACTCCACTGTTTTAAGTGGTTCAAACCAGTGTAATTTTAGAAAACTTAACACCACGTTAAGGTCCCAAGGTGCCACCGGAGGCACAAAAGGAGGCTGAATATGCAGCACTCCTTTTACAAAAGTCTGAACTTCTGGAAGAGAAGCCAATTCTTTTTGAAAGAAAATGGATAAGGCCGAAATCTGGACCTTAATAGAGCCTAATTTTAGGCCCAAATTCACTCCAGTTTGTAGGAAGTGAAGGAAACGGCCCAGATGGAATTCTTCCGTAGGAGCATTCCTGGCCTCACACCAAGAAACATAATTTCGCCATATACGGTGTAATGTTTTAACGTTACATCCTTCCTAGCCTTTATCAGCGTAGGGATGACCTCAACCGGAATGCTAGGATCCGGCATTCAACCGCCATGCCGTCAAACGCAGCCGCGGTAAGTCTTGGAACAGACAGGGCCCCTGATGCAACAGGTCCTGTCTTAGAGGGAGAGGCCACAGATCTTCTGTGAGCATTTCCTGCAGATCCGGATACCAGGTCCTCCGTGGCCAATCTGGAACAATGAGGATTGTTCTCACTCCTCTTTGTCTTATTATCCTCAACACCTTGGGTATGAGAGGAAGAGGAGGAAATACATAGACCGACCGGAACACCCACGGTGTCACTAGGGCGTCTACAGCTACTGCCTGAGGGTCTCTTGACCTTGCGCAATACCTCTGTAGCTTTTTGTTGAGCCGGGACGGCATCATGTCTATCTGTGGCAGTTCCCACCGACTTGTAATCTGTGCAAAGACTTCCTGATGAAGTCCCCACTCTCCCGGATGTAGGTCGTGTCTGCTGAGGATGTCTGCTTCCCAGTTGTCCACTCCCGGAATGAACACTGCTGACAGTGCGCTTGCGTGATTCTCCACCCAGCGAAGAATTCTGGTGGCTTGTGCCATCGCCACTCTGCTTCTTGTGCCGCCTTGGCGGTTTACATGAGCCACTGCGGTGACGTTGTCTGACTGGATCAGAACCGGTTTGTCGCAAAGTAAGGTCTCCGCTTGACGTAGGGCATTGTATATGGCCCTTAGTTCCAGGATGTTGATGTGAAGACAAGTCTCTTGACTTGACCAAAGACCTTGGAAATTTCTTCCCTGTGTGACTGCTCCCCAAACTTGGAGGCTTGCGTCTGTGGTCACCAGGATCCAGCCCTGAATGCTGAATCTGGGTCCCTCGAGAAGGTGAGCACTCTGCAGCCACCACAAGAGTGATACCCTGACCCTGGGGGACAGGGTGATCAACCAATGCATCTGTAAATGTGACCCGGACCACTTGTCCAGTAGGTCCCATTGGAAAGTCCTCGCATGGAACCTGCCGAATGGAATGGCCTCGTATGATGCCACCATCTTTCCCAGGACTCGAGTGCAGTGATGCACTGACACCTGTTTTGGTTTCAATAGGTTCCTGACAAGAGTCATGAGTTCCTGGGCCTTTTCTATCAGGAGATAAACCCTCTTCTGGTCTGTGTCCAGAATCATGCCCAAGAAAGACAGACGAGTAGTAGGAATCAACTGCGACTTTGGGATATTGAAAATCCAGCCGTGTTGCTGTAACACTTTCAGTGAAAGTGATACGCTGTTCAGCAACTGCTCTCTTGATCTCGCTTTTATGAGATCGCCCAAGTACGGGATAATTGTGACACCTTGCTTGCACAGGAGCACCATCATTTCCGCCATTACCTTGGTGAAAATTCTCAGGGCCATGGAGAGACCAAACAGCAACGTCTGAAATTGGCAATGACAGTCCTGTACCGCAAATCTGAGTTACGCCTGATGAGGTGGATAAATGGGGACATGAAGGTATGCATCCTGTACACAAATGCGGACAACAGGTGTCAAGCCGTGTGTTGCCTTTGTCAAGCTGTAATAAGTAGGGATAAGGACGTTAACCACCTCGGAACATCCTCCCTTATACGTCACCTGCAGCGCATTCATCATAAGTCAGTGACAAGTTCAAAAACTTTGGATGACAGCGGAAGCAGTCCACTAACCACTAAATCCCTTCCTCTTGTAACCAAGCTCCTGCAAACCACACAACCAACTCCCTCAGTGTCAATTTCCTCCTTAGACAGGAGAGCCAATAGTCCTGCAGGCCATGTCACTGGCAAGTCTGACGAGTCCTCTCCTGCCTGGGATTCCTCCGATGCATCCTTGAGTGTAACGCCTACTGCTGCTGGCGCTGCTGTTGTTGCTGCTGGGAGTCGATCGTCATCCCAGAGGGGAAGTCGGAAGACCACTTGTACTTCTTCCAGTAAGCAATTGACTGTCCAACAGTCCTTTGCGAGGAAGATGAAATATCACAGCAGTCATCCTGCTGCAAAGCGGATAACTCAGGTCTGGGTGGTGAGAAACGTGGTTCAGGTATCCATCGTTAATTTAGAGGCAACTAGAGACTTGATTGAGGTACTTTGTCCCCGGTACCAAATACCCTCTAGGTTCCATTTCTCTAGGCAGGCGATACCGAAAATGTACACAGACCTCAGAAAAAGAGTCACCAGTGTCCTAAAAAATGCAGTTGTACCCAATGTCCACTTGTCTGTGGTTAAGTGGAGCAGGGCAGACTCAGGACTATATGACTGTGACAGCCCACTGGGTAGATGTATTGCCTCCCACAGCAAGAACAGCAGCGGCGGCACCAGTAGCAGCATCTCGCAATTGCCAACTCGTTCCTAGGCAGGCTACGCTTTGTATCACCGCTTTCCATAAGAGGCACACAGCTGACAACCTCTTACGGAAACTGAGGAACATCATCGCAGAATGGCTTACCCCAATTGAACTCTCCTGGGGATTTGTGACATCGGACAACGCCACCAATATTGTGCGTGCATTACATCTGGGCAAATTCCAGCACGTCCCATGTTTTGCACATACATTGAACTTGGTGGTGCAGAATTATTTAAAAAACGACAGGGGCGTGCAAGAGATGTTGTCGGTGGCCCGAAGAATTGCGGGCCACTTTCTGCCTTCAGCCACCGCATGCCGAAGACTGGAGCACCACCAAACATTCCTGAACCTGCCCTACCATCATCTGAAGCAAGAGGTGGTAACGAGGTGGAATTCAACCCTCTATATGCTTCAGAGGATGGAGGAGCAGCAAAAGGCCATTCAAGCCTATACATCTGCCCACGATATAGGCAAAGGAGGGGGAATGCACCTGACTCAAGCGCAGTGGAGAATGATTTCAACGTTGTGCAAGGTTCTGCAACCCTTTGAACTTTCCACACGTGAAGTCAGTTCAGACACTGCCAGCCTGAGTCAGGTCATTCCCCTCATCAGGCTTTTGCAGAAGAAGCTGGAGACATTGAAGGAGGAGCTAAAACAGAGCGATTCAACTAGGCATGTGGGACTTGTGGATGGAGCCCTTAATTTGCTTAACCAGGATTCAATCTGTTGAAATCAGAGCACTACATTTTGGCCGCCGTGCTCGATCCTAGATTTAAAACCTACATTGTATCTCTCTTTTCGGCAGACACAAGTCTGCAGAGGTTCAAAGACCTGCTGGTGAGAAAATTGTCAAGTCAAGCGGAACGTGACCCGTCAACAGCTCCTCCTTCACATTCTCCCGCAACTGGGGGTGCGAGGAAAAGGCTAAGAATTCCGAGCCCACCCGCTGGCGGTGATGCAGGGCAGTCTGGAGTGAGTGCTGACATCTGGTCCAGACTGAAGGACCTTGCAACGATTACTGACATGTCGTCTACTGTCACTGCATATGATTCTGTCACCTTTGAAAGAATGGTGGAGAAAAAGAGGCAATTTGGAGGCCCTTGCACAAACTGGCTTTATTCTACCTAAGTTGCCCTCCCTCCAGTGTGTACTCCGAAAGAGTGTTTAGTGCGGCCGCTCACCTTGTCAGCAATCGGCGTACGAGGTTACTTCCAGAAAATGTGGAGAAGATGATGATCATCAAAATTAATTATAATCAATTCCTCCGTGGAGACATTCACCAGCAATTGCCTCCAGAAAGTAAACAGGGATCTGAGATGGTGGATTCCAGTGGGGACGAATTAATAATCTGTGAGGAGGGGGATGTACACAGTGAAAGGGGTGAGGAATCGGAGGATGATGAGGTGGACATCTTGCCTCTGTAGAGCCAGTTTGTGCAAGGAGAGATTGATTCTTTTTTGGTGGGGGCCCAAACCAACCAGTCATTTCAGTCAGTCGTGTGGCAGACCCTGTCGCTGAAATGATGGGTTCGTCAATGTTTTTCTTTTCAATCTAAACCCCTGCAGTTTTCTGTAAGCATCTGCTTCGCTATGATGATCAACAAGTCACAAGGGAAAACACTCAGGGCTGGAGGCGTAGATCTTAGGACCAGCTGCTACAAGCATGGCAGAGGTGTCACTATCACTGGTGACACCCAGAGAGGCGGCGAGGGAGATTGTAATGCAGTGCGCGCAGATAAGCAGCGCAATGGTAAAAAGGAGGCATGGTCTCATAGGTAGGGGCGTGGCCTGAATCACCATTTTGTTGCTGCGGGTATCCCGGGGGTTGGGGGCTGTACCCGGGGACTAGTGTGTGAGTGGTGCTGGCTCCTGCACAGTGACAGAAACTGGGTGTTGCACGTAATGTCACAGTGAAACACCCATATTCTGTCACTGAAGAAGAGCCGGCACTTTGGTGTCACCCCACTTGGCGGGTGACACTCGGGTGTGTGCCGCAACCCCGTTGTGATGCCACTGACCCATGGGAAGCTTTACGTGGCTTACCCATGTGTTAGTAGCCCCAAGCATCTTTTGTGTTAGTCCCTGAAGAAAAACTTCAAATATTGTTTACAATTTTGTAATCAATGGCCTAATTCAGTAAGGATTGCAAATTCTGCTAAGTAACAGAATTTGCAATCCTTTGGTTCGCATGCTGGGGCCACCCATCACAGGGCATGGCCACCCAGCATGCCGCCTCCCTTCTTGACCACGCTGAAATTGCAGTCTCAGTGCAGTTCAGCGTGATCACAAAAAATGGGTTAGCCTCCTGTTGGTGCAGACTGTACGTGTGCGCAGGAAGCCGCCACCATTTTTGTGATCGCAACGGCTGCATGTGATGTCATGCAGCCGCTCTGACCACGCCTCCTGTTTCTCCGTTGAAGCCCTGCCCCCGCACCGCTCCATCTCCGACTTTGAAATGGAGTGTTGCTGACCCCCCCCCGCACCGATTGACAGTCACAGAAAATGCAGGCGCATGCGTATGCTCTTAGCAATTTTTGCAGTTGGATTGCTTATTGTGATTGCAATCCAACCTGAATCAGGCTCTATTACCTATCACAATGCACTGCAGGTAGTACAAAATGGGGTTAATATAGGAGAAAACCCCCCAGAGCTGTGCTCCTTAACTGTCCCTGGTGGCTAGTGGAGCGGCTGCCCAGTAATCAGTGTCCACGCCAGTGCGCACACGGCCCGCCCCCTACAGCCATGCTGGATCACGGTATAGTGTGGGCACAGAAGCCCCTTACCTCCCTTTCATCAGCGGCCTCGTGATCCCGGAGGGCGGTGTGTGTGTGACTGACCTTAGGAAGAAACCGGAGCCTCCGCTGCAGTGACCCAGCAACCAGGGCACGGGAGTATACTGCGCCGCTGGGAGTGACGGAGCTGCAGTAAAGATGTCTATTAGACCTAGCCTGCTGCAGCCCTTGTACATTCTTATAAAAAAAGTTCTTCTTTTCTTGTCAAAATTAATAGCTAAGTATAGGCTGCCTGAGGCAGCCCCCTGTTAAGTGTCCTGCTACTGAAGGCACCAACTACAAACTGAGCTCCCTGTTCATGGAAGCGAGGTTATAGAGCAGGGGGCGCTGAGCATCTTGGGAACAGTCAAAAGCTTTGAGCCTGTTGGTGCCTCAGATCAAGATCCTACTCTACACCACAATGTGAATCCTTGTGGAGTCCAGTGTACCCCACAGAAGAAATGAATGTGTCACACCCATTGGCAGCAACATTAGAATAGCTGCTGATGGGCACAATTGAGAAAGGAAGGGGGGAAAACATTTGAATCCAGCACATATATGTAATTTGAATATGTAATTTGTACCTTCCTACTTTAAAATGTAATGGATGAACCTCACCCTGTGAGAACTATCTTCATGATCAAGAGATCTCATATGCAAGATAAGTATGTGTTGGCAGAGGCGCTCACTGGGCAGAGATGCTGATCGCATCTCTGGCATGTGCAGGTGCACTGCGGCACCAGCACACACACACACACTTCAGACCTGATCTCCTGTTGTGTGAATATGCACAGCAGAGATCAGGTCTGAATACAGCTGTCAGTAAGGCAGGGATCTGCTGCTGCCAGTGAGGCAGGGATGTGCTGCTGTCAGTGAAGCAGTGATCTGCTGCTGCCAGTGAGGCAGGGATCTGCTGCTGCCAGTGAGGCAGGGATGTGCTGCTATAAGTGAGGCAGGTATGTGCTGCTGTCAATGAGGCAGGGATGTGCTGCTGTCAGTGAAGCAGGGATGTGCTGCTGTCAGCGAGGCAGTGATCTGCTGCCCACTATCTCCCTATCACCCCTGCCTGAGTCACACACTTTCCCTGTCACCCCTGCCCCAGTTACCCACTATCTCCCAGTCACCGCTGCCTCAGTTAACCACTATACCTGCGACCCCTGCCTCAGTCACCCACTATACCAGTCACCCCTGCTTTAGTCACCCACTATCTCTGTCACCCCTGCCTCAGTCAACCACTATCTCCATATCACCCCTACCTCAGTCACCCACTATCCCTGTCACCTCTGCCTCAGTCACCCACTGTCACCCTATCACCCCTGCCTCAGTCACCCACTATCCCTGTCACCCCTGCCTCAGTCTCCTACTGTCCCTGTCACCCCTGCCACAGTCATCCACTATATCCCTATCACCCCTGCCTTAGTCACTGACTATCTCCCAGTCACCCCGGCCTCAGTCACCCACTATCTCCCAGTCATACATGCTTCAGTCACCCACTATCTCCCAGTCATCCCTGCCTCAGTCACCTACTGACACCAGTGCAGACATTTCTGCTGCGGCCTCTCCACTCTCCAGCGTGAACGTACTGACGACTGAGGAAATCCGCTTCCCAGTTGAGGACTCCGGGAATGAACACTGCCGATATTGCTGGCAGATGACGTTCTACCCAACTGAGGATTTTTGATACTTCCAGCTTTGCCATGCAATTTCGAGTGCCGCCTTGATGATTTGTGTACACTACCGTGGTGTCGTTGTCCGATTGTTCTTGAACAGGCCTGTTCTGTACTAGAGGCAGGGCCAGTGTCAATGAATTGAACACTGCCCGCAATTCCAGAATGTTTATCGGGAGGAGAGATTCCTCCCTGGTCCACCGATGGTGAAGGGTCGTCATCACGGCCATGACCTTGGTGAATTTCCGAGGTGCCGTGGCCAAACCAGAAGGCAGGACCTGAAATCCAAAAACTAACCAGGCACAACACTGCTTAGCTTCCAACATCAGATGAGATTGGACATATCCAGTGTGATGCGGCTGTAGATGATTTTTGCTGTTTCTAACTTCTACTTCTAACTACTGGTACATCAATGAATAAGTTTCAAAATATAATGCATCAAGAGAACGGTGTTGGTAGTATAAAACTACCTACAGCACCTGGTATTCCCAGGTGGTCTCACATCCAAGAACAAACCAGGCCTAAAATCAGGTGATATTGGGCATATACAGTGTGGTGTGGCTGTAGATGAGCTTAGTGGTTTCTGTTAGAGTTCTTCTACTTCTAACTACTCGTACATAAATGAGTAAGCAGCCGATTTATTAAACCTGGTGAAATGATAATTTGCATGGTGATAAAGTACCAGCCAATCAGCTCCTAATTGCCATGTCACAGGCTGGGTTTGAAAAATGACAGTTAGGAGCTGACTGGCTGGTACTTTATCACCTTGCACTTTATCAGTTCACCAGGCTTAATAGATCTGCCCCAATGTTTCAAAATGGAATGCATCAAGAGAACGGTGTTAGTATTAGAGATGAGCGGGTTCGGTTTCTCTGAATCCGAACCCGCCAGAACTTCATGGTTTTTTTCACGGGTCCGAGCAGACTCGGATCTTCCCGCCTTGCTCGGTTAACCCGAGCGCGCCCGAACGTCATCATGACGCTGTCGGATTCTCGCGAGGCTCGGATTCTATCGCGAGACTCGGATTCTATATAAGGAGCCGCGCGTCGCCGCCATTTTCACACGTGCATTGAGATTGATAGGGAGAGGACGTGGCTGGCGTCCTCTCCATTTAGATTATAAGAGACTGAGAGAGATTTACTGGAGCTGACTAGGAGGAGTACTGTTACTGTAGAAGTGTAGAGACTGAGTGGAGAGAGTTTACTAGTGAGGACAGTGCAGTTTACTTTATAATCCGTTCTCTGCCTGAAAAAAGCGATACACAGCACACAGTGACTCAGTCACATACCATATCTGTGTGCACTGCTCAGGCTCAGGCCAGTGTGCTGCATCATCTATTATCTATATATAATATTATATATATCTGTCTGACTGCTCAGCTCACACAGCTTATAATTGTGGGGGAGACTGGGGAGCACTACTGCAGTGCCAGTTATAGGTTATAGCAGGAGCCAGGAGTACATAATATATTATATAGTGAGTGACCACCAGACACACAGTGCAGTTTATTTAATATATCCGTTCTCTGCCTGAAAAAAGCGATACACACAGTGACTCAGTCAGTCACATACCATATCTGTGTGCACTGCTCAGGCTCAGGCCAGTGTGCTGCATCATCTATTATCTATATATAATATTATATATATCTGTCTGACTGCTCAGCTCACACAGCTTATAATTGTGGGGGAGACTGGGGAGCACTACTGCAGTGCCAGTTATAGGTTATAGCAGGAGCCAGGAGTACATAATATATTATATAGTGAGTGACCACCAGACACACAGTGCAGTTTATTTAATATATCCGTTCTCTGCCTGAAAAAAGCGATACACACAGTGACTCAGTCAGTCACATACCATATCTGTGTGCACTGCTCAGGCTCAGGCCAGTGTGCTGCATCATCTATTATCTATATATAATATTATATATATCTGTCTGACTGCTCAGCTCACACAGCTTATAATTGTGGGGGAGACTGGGGAGCACTACTGCAGTGCCAGTTATAGGTTATAGCAGGAGCCAGGAGTACATAATATATTATATAGTGAGTGACCACCAGACACACAGTGCAGTTTATTTAATATATCCGTTCTCTGCCTGAAAAAAGCGATACACACAGTGACTCAGTCAGTCACATACCATATCTGTGTGCACTGCTCAGGCTCAGGCCAGTGTGCTGCATCATCTATATATATTATATATCTGTCTGACTGCTCAGCTCACACAGCTTATAATTGTGGGGGAGACTGGGGAGCACTACTGCAGTGCCAGTTATAGGTTATAGCAGGAGCCAGGAGTACATATTATATTAAAATTAAACAGTGCACACTTTTGCTGCAGGAGTGCCACTGCCAGTGTGACTGACCAGTGACCTGACCACACTGACCACCAGTATAGTTAGTAGTATACTTATATTGTGATTGCCTGAAAAAGTTAAACACTCGTCGTGTGACTTCACTTGTGTGTTTTTTTTTTTTTATTCTATAAAAATAAAACTCATTCTGCTGACAGACAGTGTCCAGCAGGTCCGTCATTATATAATATATAATATATACCTGTCCGGCTGCAGTAGTGATATATATATATTTTTTATATCATTTATCATCCAGTCGCAGCAGACACAGTACGGTAGTTCACGGCTGTGGCTACCTCTGTGTCTCTGCACTCGGCAGGCAGTCCGTCCATAATTGTAATACCACCTAACCGTGGATTTTTTCCATTCTTCTTTATACATACATAGTTACATAGACATCTTCTCTTTATCAACCAGTCTATATTAGCTGCAGACACAGTACAGTACGGTAGTTCACGGCTGTGGCTACCTCTGTGTCTGCACTCGGCAGGCAGTCCGTCCATAATTGTATACCACCTAACCGTGGTTTTTTTTCATTCTTCTTTATACATACATAGTTACATAGACATCTTCTCTTTATCAACCAGTCTATATTAGCTGCAGACACAGTACAGTACGGTAGTTCACGGCTGTGGCTACCTCTGTGTCTGCACTCGGCAGGCAGTCCGTCCATAATTGTATACCACCTAACCGTGGATTTTTTTCAGTCTTCTTTATACATACATAGTTACATAGACATCTTCTCTTTATCAACCAGTCTATATTAGCTGCAGACACAGTACAGTACGGTAGTTCACGGCTGTGGCTACCTCTGTGTCTGCAGTCGGCAGGCAGTCCATAATTGTATACTAGTATCCATCTCCATTGTTTACCTGAGGTGCCTTTTAGTTGTGCCTATTAAAATATGGAGAACAAAAATGTTGAGGTTCCAAAATTAGGGAAAGATCAAGATCCACTTCCACCTCGTGCTGAAGCTGCTGCCACTAGTCATGGCCGAGACGATGAAATGCCAGCAACGTCGTCTGCCAAGGCCGATGCCCAATGTCATAGTACAGAGCATGTCAAATCCAAAACACCAAATATCAGAAAAAAAAGGACTCCAAAACCTAAAATAAAATTGTCGGAGGAGAAGCGTAAACTTGCCAATATGCCATTTACCACACGGAGTGGCAAGGAACGGCTGAGGCCCTGGCCTATGTTCATGGCTAGTGGTTCAGCTTCACATGAGGATGGAAGCACTCAGCCTCTCGCTAGAAAAATGAAAAGACTCAAGCTGGCAAAAGCAGCACAGCAAAGAACTGTGCATTCTTCGAAATCCCAAATCCACAAGGAGAGTCCAATTGTGTCGGTTGCGATGCCTGACCTTCCCAACACTGGACGTGAAGAGCATGCGCCTTCCACCATTTGCACGCCCCCTGCAAGTGCTGGAAGGAGCACCCGCAGTCCAGTTCCTGATAGTCAGATTGAAGATGTCAGTGTTGAAGTACACCAGGATGAGGAGGATATGGGTGTTGCTGGCGCTGGGGAGGAAATTGACCAGGAGGATTCTGATGGTGAGGTGGTTTGTTTAAGTCAGGCACCCGGGGAGACACCTGTTGTCCGTGGGAGGAATATGGCCGTTGACATGCCAGGTGAAAATACCAAAAAAATCAGCTCTTCGGTGTGGAGGTATTTCACCAGAAATGCGGACAACAGGTGTCAAGCCGTGTGTTCCCTTTGTCAAGCTGTAATAAGTAGGGGTAAGGACGTTAACCACCTCGGAACATCCTCCCTTATACGTCACCTGCAGCGCATTCATAATAAGTCAGTGACAAGTTCAAAAACTTTGGGTGACAGCGGAAGCAGTCCACTGACCAGTAAATCCCTTCCTCTTGTAACCAAGCTCACGCAAACCACCCCACCAACTCCCTCAGTGTCAATTTCCTCCTTCCCCAGGAATGCCAATAGTCCTGCAGGCCATGTCACTGGCAATTCTGACGAGTCCTCTCCTGCCTGGGATTCCTCCGATGCATCCTTGCGTGTAACGCCTACTGCTGCTGGCGCTGCTGTTGTTGCCGCTGGGAGTCGATGGTCATCCCAGAGGGGAAGTCGTAAGCCCACTTGTACTACTTCCAGTAAGCAATTGACTGTTCAACAGTCCTTTGCGAGGAAGATGAAATATCACAGCAGTCATCCTACTGCAAAGCGGATAACTGAGGCCTTGACAACTATGTTGGTGTTAGACGTGCGTCCGGTATCCGCCGTTAGTTCACAGGGAACTAGACAATTTATTGAGGCAGTGTGCCCCCGTTACCAAATACCATCTAGGTTCCACTTCTCTAGGCAGGCGATACCGAGAATGTACATGGACGTCAGAAAAAGACTCACCAGTGTCCTAAAAAATGCAGTTGTACCCAATGTCCACTTAACCACGGACATGTGGACAAGTGGAGCAGGGCAGGGTCAGGACTATATGACTGTGACAGCCCACTGGGTAGATGTATGGACTCCCGCCGCAAGAACAGCAGCGGCGGCACCAGTAGCAGCATCTCGCAAACGCCAACTCTTTCCTAGGCAGGCTACGCTTTGTATCACCGCTTTCCAGAATACGCACACAGCTGAAAACCTCTTACGGCAACTGAGGAAGATCATCGCGGAATGGCTTACCCCAATTGGACTTTCCTGTGGATTTGTGGCATCGGACAACGCCAGCAATATTGTGTGTGCATTAAATATGGGCAAATTCCAGCACGTCCCATGTTTTGCACATACCTTGAATTTGGTGGTGCAGAATTTTTTAAAAAACGACAGGGGCGTGCAAGAGATGCTGTCGGTGGCCAGAAGAATTGCGGGACACTTTCGGCGTACAGGCACCACGTACAGAAGACTGGAGCACCACCAAAAACTACTGAACCTGCCCTGCCATCATCTGAAGCAAGAAGTGGTAACGAGGTGGAATTCAACCCTCTATATGCTTCAGAGGTTGGAGGAGCAGCAAAAGGCCATTCAAGCCTATACAATTGAGCACGATATAGTAGGTGGAATGCACCTGTCTCAAGCGCAGTGGAGAATGATTTCAACGTTGTGCAAGGTTCTGATGCCCTTTGAACTTGCCACACGTGAAGTCAGTTCAGACACTGCCAGCCTGAGTCAGGTCATTCCCCTCATCAGGCTTTTGCAGAAGAAGCTGGAGACATTGAAGGAGGAGCTAACACGGAGCGATTCCGCTAGGCATGTGGGACTTGTGGATGGAGCCCTTAATTCGCTTAACAAGGATTCACGGGTGGTCAATCTGTTGAAATCAGAGCACTACATTTTGGCCACCGTGCTCGATCCTAGATTTAAAGCCTACCTTGGATCTCTCTTTCCGGCAGACACAAGTCTGCTGGGGTTGAAAGACCTGCTGGTGACAAAATTGTCAAGTCAAGCGGAACGCGACCTGTCAACATCTCCTCCTTCACATTCTCCCGCAACTGGGGGTGCGAGGAAAAGGCTCAGAATTCCGAGCCCACCCGCTGGCGGTGATGCAGGGCAGTCTGGAGCGACTGCTGATGCTGACATCTGGTCCGGACTGAAGGACCTGACAACGATTACGGACATGTCGTCTACTGTCACTGCATATGATTCTCTCAACATTGATAGAATGGTGGAGGATTATATGAGTGACCGCATCCAAGTAGGCACGTCACACAGTCCGTACTTATACTGGCAGGAAAAAGAGGCAATTTGGAGGCCCTTGCACAAACTGGCTTTATTCTACCTAAGTTGCCCTCCCACAAGTGTGTACTCCGAAAGAGTGTTTAGTGCCGCCGCTCACCTTGTCAGCAATCGGCGTACGAGGTTACATCCAGAAAATGTGGAGAAGATGATGTTCATTAAAATGAATTATAATCAATTCCTCCGCGGAGACATTGACCAGCAGCAATTGCCTCCACAAAGTACACAGGGAGCTGAGATGGTGGATTCCAGTGGGGACGAATTGATAATCTGTGAGGAGGGGGATGTACACGGTGATATATCGGAGGGTGAAGATGAGGTGGACATCTTGCCTCTGTAGAGCCAGTTTGTGCAATGAGAGATTAATTGCTTCTTTTTTGGGGGGGGTCCAAACCAACCCGTCATATCAGTCACAGTCGTGTGGCAGACCCTGTCACTGAAATGATGGGTTGGTTAAAGTGTGCATGTCCTGTTTTGTTTATACAACATAAGGGTGGGTGGGAGGGCCCAAGGACAATTCCATCTTGCACCTCTTTTTTCTTTTCTTTTTCTTTGCATCATGTGCTGATTGGGGAGGGTTTTTTGGAAGGGCCATCCTGCGTGACACTGCAGTGCCACTCCTAGATGGGCCCGGTGTTTGTGTCGGCCACTAGGGTCGCTAATCTTACTCACACAGTCAGCTACCTCATTGCGCCTCTTTTTTTCTTTGCGTCATGTGCTGTTTGGGGAGGGTTTTTTGGAAGGGACATCCTGCGTGACACTGCAGTGCCACTCCTAGATGGGCCCGGTGTTTGTGTCGGCCACTAGGGTCGCTAATCTTACTCACACAGCTACCTCATTGCGCCTCTTTTTTTCTTTGCGTCATGTGCTGTTTGGGGAGGGTTTTTTGGAAGGGACATCCTGCGTGACACTGCAGTGCCACTCCTAGATGGGCCCGGTGTTTGTGTCGGCCACTAGGGTCGCTAATCTTACTCACACAGCTACCTCATTGCGCCTCTTTTTTTCTTTGCGTCATGTGCTGTTTGGGGAGGGTTTTTTGGAAGGGCCATCCTGCGTGACACTGCAGTGCCACTCCTAGATGGGCCCGGTGTTTGTGTCGGCCACTAGGGTCGCTAATCTTACTCACACAGCTACCTCATTGCGCCTCTTTTTTTCTTTGCGTCATGTGCTGTTTGGGGAGGGTTTTTTGGAAGGGACATCCTGCGTGACACTGCAGTGCCACTCCTAGATGGGCCCGGTGTTTGTGTCGGCCACTAGGGTCGCTTATCTTACTCACACAGCGACCTCGGTGCAAATTTTAGGACTAAAAATAATATTGTGAGGTGTGAGGTATTCAGAATAGACTGAAAATGAGTGTAAATTATGGTTTTTGAGGTTAATAATACTTTGGGATCAAAATGACCCCCAAATTCTATGATTTAAGCTGTTTTTTTGTGTTTTTTGAAAAAAACACCCGAATCCAAAACACACCCGAATCCGACAAAAAAAATTCGGTGAGGTTTTGCCAAAACGCGTTCGAACCCAAAACACGGCCGCGGAACCGAACCCAAAACCAAAACACAAAACCCGAAAAATTTCAGGCGCTCATCTCTAGTTAGTATTGAAAAAATACACACAGCTCCTGGTATTTCCTTGTGGTCTCCCATCCAAGTACTAAAACCAGGACCAACACTGCTCAGCTTCCATGATCAGGAGAGATTGGGCAAATCCAGTGTGCTGTGGCTGTAGATGAGCTGGTGGTTTCTGTTACAGCTCTTCTACTTCTAACTTCTGGTACATAAAAGAATACATGTAAAAATTAAATGTACCAAGAAAATGGTGTTGGTAGTTTAAAAACACCTAAAGAATCTGATACTACCAAGCAGTCTCCCATCCATGTATTAACAAAGTCCAATACTGCTTTGCTTCAAAAATCAAATGAGATTGGGTATATCCAGTGTGGTGTGGCTTTAGATAAGCTTTGTGGTTTCTGTTAGAGCTCTTCTACTTCTAACTACTGGTACATTAATGAATATCTATAAGGTTGTAGTTTATCCAATATGCCTTTACTACCTTACCTTTCAACCCCCCCTCCCTCCCCTCTTCTCCTTATAGCTTCCTTAGTTCTCTCCTCCTCGTGTGTGCGTTATTTGTTTTCTCATACGTCCTAGAGGATGCTGGGGTCACATTAAGAACCATGGGGTATAGACGGGATCCGCAGGAGACATGGGCACTTTAAGACTTTCAAAGGGTGTGAACTGTCTCCTCCCTCTATGCCCCTCCTCCAGACTCCAGTTTTAGTATTGTGCGCAGTGATACTGGATGCACTACAGGGGAGCTCTACTGAGTTTCTCTGAAAAGACTTGTTAGTTTTTTTTATTTTCAGGGAGGCTGCTGGCAACAGTCTCCCTGCTTCGTGGGACTTAGGGGAGAGAAGTATGACCAACTTCTAGTGAGTTCAATGGCTCTGCTTCAGGCTGACAGGACACCATTAGCTCCTGAGGGTGCTGATCGCTGGGTACGCCTAGATGCACACTCCCGAAGCCTGCCGTCACCCCCTTACAGAGCCAGAAGACAGGTGAGTAGCAGAAGAACAGAGACTTCTTCTTCAGTGACGGCATTCTGAGGTACCGAGCAGCGAGCGGAACGCTGCGCGCCATGCTCACACACAAACACAGGCACTGCAGGGTGCAGGGTACAGGGGGGGGGGGGCACCCTGGGCAGCATAAATTCCTCACAAAAGGCTGGAAAAAGTGGACATTAGTGCCTGGGCACTGTCCTTACCCCACTAGCGTAATTAATTATTTCTGAGCGGGACAGATACGCGCCATTACAGCGGCGGGGCTTCTTCCTCACCTCACCAGAACATCTTTAGAGCATTACAAGTCTATCACTATAGAGTTTATTATTTCCCAGACTGTGTACTTTTGGCGCTGGATTGTGAGCTGAAAAATCCTCTGTGTCCCTCTGACAGATTTACTGACGGTCTGTCCCCCATAAGCCGGTGTGTCTGTGGGTACTTGGTATATGTGTGTCAACATGTCGGTGGCTGAATGTTTTTCCCAAGAGGAAACTATATTAGGAATGCAGACATATGATGGTGGCCCTGTTGGCACCACCAATAACTGACTTGGTAAATGTTTCAGTAATATCAGAGTAAGGTTGGATAAAACTGTGTCCCAGACACAGACGTAGAGAATAGATGTGATATTCATGGCTATGTTTCTTTTCCCTCAGGCCCCGCTGGGTCGCAAAAATGTTATTTTGCCCAGTTACTACACACTGATACTGACACGGATACTGATACTTATGTCGACCATAATGTTTCCTGATTAGATCCAATATTGGCAAGGAGCATTCAGTACATGATTGTGGATATTAAGGACATATTAAAATCACTGAAGACCCTGCTGTTCCTGACAAAGGGGTCTATATGTATGTATATATAGATATATAATGAAAGCTGATGTAACGTTCCTCCATCTCTGTTTGAGAAAGTCTGGGCCAGCTCGACAAGATGGTTTCAAATCCCCAAAAGGATTCTGGTTGTTTATTCATTTCCCGCCGCGGACAGAATAAAGTGGGAGTCACCCCCTGTTCTGCACGGGGCCCTGTCACAAATCCAGCGGATCGTATGCAGGAAGCTACATTATTTCTAGTTATGTAACCACGGGTACATTACTTAGACCTGCCATTACATGTGCATGGGTGAGTAGTAGTATTCAAGAATTGGTCGAATACCTTGTCATCCGATATAGATACCCTGGAGAGATGGGATACTCCTTACGTTGTATCATATCAAGGACACTGCAGCATACTTACGTGAGACTGCAAGGGATATAGGACTCTTGAGTTCACGGGCCAATTTCATGGCAGTGTCGGATAGGAGGGCATTGTGGATTCACCAAGAGAATTCTGATGCTGACTCCAAGAAGAAAGGGAGTCTCTTCCCTATGAAGGTGAAGCCTTGTTTGGTGACTGCCTAGTTAATTTGATCTCGGCAGCTCCCGCAGGTAAGTCAACCTTCTTGCCCTATGTTCCCTCCCAACGGATGAAGACGCATCATTATCTGATGCAGTCATTTCGGCCCAATAGATATGCAAGAAGTTAAGATTCCCCTTTCTTTGCAGGTAGAGGAAGGAAAAGAGAGAAGAGGTCTGCATCCTCTTCAAGATCGCAGGAGCAGAGATCATCCTCTGCTTCTGCCAAATCCACTGCATGACGCTGGGGCTCTCTTGCAGGAGCCCGCACCAGTGGGGGCACGTCTAAAACTCTTCAGTCAGTTCTGGATTCATTTGGACATGGACTTGTGTGTTTTACAAATAGTGTCCCAAGGGTACAAACTGGGGTTTCAAGATGTTCCCCCTCACCGATTGTTTAAACATTAAGTTACTGTGCTATTCCTGGGTTATATAGCGCTGGGGTATGTGCTGGCATACTCTCTCTCTGTCTCTCCAAAGGGCCTTGTGGGGGAAATGTCTTCAGTAAAAGTATTCCCTGTGTGTGTGGTGTGTCGGTACGCGTGTGTCGACATGTCTGAGGAAGAAGGCTATATTAGAGAGGAGCGGGAGCAAATGAACGTGGTGTCTCCGCCGACACCTGATTGGATGGATATGTGGAATGTTTAAAATGCTAGTGTAAACTCATTGCACAAAAGATTAGACAAGGCAGAAGCTTTGGGACAGTCAGGGTCTCAACCAATGCCTAATCCTATGTCGCAGGGACTGTCAGGGTCTCATAAGCGCCCACTATCCAGATTGTTGACACAGATACCGACACGGATTCTGACTCCAGTGTCGATTACGATGATGCAAAGTTACAGCCAAAATTGGCAAAATACATTTGATATATGATTATGGCAATAAAAGATGTTTTGCACATCACAGAGGAGCCCCCTATCCCTGACAAGAGGGTACATATGTACAAGGGAAAGAAGCCTGAGGTAACCTTTCCCCCCTCACACGAGCTGAACGAGTTATGTGAAAAAGCTTGGGAATCTCCTGCAGATTTCCAAAAGGATTCCCCTTTCCCATCAACGGATAGGTTACGATGGGAATCCTCCCCTTGGGTGGACAAAGCATTAACACGCTTATCCAAGAAGGTAGCCCTCCCGTCCCAGGATACGGCTACCCTCAAAGAGTCTGCTGACCGCAAACAGGAGATTACCCTGAAGTCCATTTATACACATTCAGGTACCTTACTCAGACCGGCAATTGCGTCGGCCTGGGTGTGTAGTGCTGTAGCGGCATGGACGGATACCCTAGATAAGGCTACTATTTTATTGCCCCTGGGGCATATAAGAGATGCTGTCCTATATATGTGTGTATGCAAACTACAGGTGGTGCTGCAGGGCTCACACCCTTTTACTTGTCTTGTAGAGCAACTCTGGAGCTGTTACTGGGTCCAGCTGCTGCAAGAAATCAGCTTGAATGCTTCAGGGGCTTGGGCATGGCCAACATGAGCCCCACACTGATGGGGGTGTATAAAGCGATCTAGGGGTCATCCAAGCGCAACCCCACAAAGGCCGCCATGCCCTGCGTGACCATTTTCTCTTTTCATATGCAGACGAGGGTTGCAGCCAACTATGCCCATTGCTTGGATGACATCACCGTATGCAAATCCGTCTGCTGCAGACCTTTCCCCAGGAATGCTTGTACTAGTTGTTGCATATGGTTTGATGTTTGAGGGTGCTTCAGTATTAGGCAGCCTTCCGCCCTCTCATGTTCATCTGAAAATATGTGGTCTCCCTGCAGTTCCCTTGTGCTTCCTCAGTTGAATCTCCTTAACTTGACGGGTGTGTGCCCGAGCAGCCGCCCTCCACAGCCCTATCCCAGCACATGCTTTTCTTGCGTATGAGATCTCTTGATCATGAAGATAGTTCTCACAGGGTGAGGTTCATCCATTACATTTTAAAGTAGGAAGGTACAAATTACATATTCAAATTACATATATGTGCTGGATTCAAATGTTTTCCCCCCTTCCTTTCTCAATTGTGCCCATCAGCAGCTATTCTAATGTTGCTGCCAATGGGTGTGACACATTCATTTCTTCTGTGGGGTACACTGGACTCCACAAGGATTCACATTGGGGTGTAGAGTAGGATCTTGATCTGAGGCACCAACAGGCTCAAAGCTTTTGACTGTTCCCAAGATGCTCAGCGCCCCCTCCTCTATAACCTCGCTTCCATGAACAGGGAGCTCAGTTTGTAGTTGGTGCCTTCAGTAGCAGGCCACTTAAGAGGGGGCTGCCTCAGGCAGCCTATTCTTAGCTATTAATTTTGACAAGAAAAGAAGAACTTTTTTTTATAAGAATCTACAAGGGCTGCAGCAGGCTAGGTCTAATAGACATCTTTACTGCAGCTCCATCACTCCCAGCGGCGCAGTATACTCCCGCGCCCTGGTTGCTGGGTCACTGCAGCGGAGGCTCCGGTTTCTTCCTAAGGTCAGTCACACACACACCGCCCTCCGGGATCACGAGGCCGCTGATGAAAGGGAGGTAAGGGACTTCTGTGCCCACACTATACCGTGATCCAGCGTGGCTGTAGGGGGCGGGCCATGTGCGCACTGGCGTGGACACTGATTACTGGGCAGCCGCTCCACTAGCCACCAGGGACAGTTAAGGAGCACAGCTCTGGGGGGTTTTCTCTTATATTAACCCCATTTTGTACTACCCGCAGTGCATTGTGATAGGTAATAGAGCCTGATTCAGGTTGGATTGCAATCGCAATAAGCAGTCCAACTGCAAAAATTGCTAAGAGCATACGCATGCGCCTGCATTTTCTGCGGCACCCCGTAGTTAATGCGATCGCCTCTGACTGTCAATCGGTGCTGGGGGGGGGGGTCAGCAACACTCCATTTCCAAGTCGGAGATGGAGCGGTGCGTGGGCAGGGCTTCAAAATGGGGTCGGCAACGGAGAAACAGGAGGCGTGGTCAGAGCGGTTGCATGACATCACATGCAGCAGCTGCGATCACAAAAATGGTGGCGGCTTCCTGCGCACACATACAGTCTACACCAACAGGAGGCTAACCCATTTTTTATGATCACGCTGAACTGCACTGCGACTGCAATTTCAGCGTGGTCAAGAAGGGAGGCGGCATGCTGGGTGGCCCCAGCATGCGAACCAAAGGATTGCAAATTCTGTTACTTAGCAGAATTTGCAATCCTTACTGAATTAGGCCCATTGATTACAAAATGTATTTGTAAATATTTGAAGTTTTTCTTCAGGGACTAACACAAAAGATGCTTGGGGCTACTAACACATGGGTAAGCCACGTAAAGCTTCCCATGGGTCAGTGGCATCACAACGGGGTTGCGGCCCACACCCGAGTGTCACCCGCCAAGGGGGGTGATACCAAAGTGCCGGCTCCTCTTCAGTGGCAGAATATGGGTGTTTCACTGTGACATTACGTGCAACACCCAGTTTCTGTCACTGTGCAGGAGCCAGCACCACTCACACACTAGTCCCCGGGTGCAGCACTCAACCCCCGGGATACCCGGAGCAACAAAATGGAGATTCAGGCCAACAGGCCACACCCCTACCTATGAGACCATGCCTCCATTTTACCATTGCGCTGCTTATCTGCGCGCACTGCATTACAATCTCCCTCGCTGCCTCTCTGGGTGTCACCAATGATAGTGACACCTTTGCCATGCTTGTAGCAGCTGGTCCTAAGATCTACGCCTCCAGCCCTGAGTGTTTGCCCTTGTGACTTGTTGATCATCATAGCGAAGCAGATTCTTACAAAAAACTGCAGGGGCTTAGATTGAAAAGAAAAACATTGACGAACCCATCATTTCAGCAACAGGGTCTGCCACACGGCTGACTGAAATGACTGGTTGGTTTGGACCCCCACCAAAAAAGAAGCAATCAATCTCTCCTTGCACAAACTGGCTCTACAGAGGCAAGATGTTCACCTCATCATCCTCCGATTCCTCACCCCTTTCACTGTGTACATCGCCCTCCTCACAGATTATTAATTCGTCCCCACTGGAATCCACCATCTCAGATCCCTGTGTACTTTCTGGAGGCAATTGCTGGTGAATGTCTCCACGGAGGAATTGATTATAATTAATTTTGATGATCATCATCTTCTCCACATTTTCTGGAAGTAACCTCGTACGCCGATTGCTGACAAGGTGAGCGGCCGCACTAAACACTCTTTTGGAGTACACACTGGAGGGAGGGCAACTTAGGTAGAATAAAGCCAGTTTGTGCAAGGGCCTCCAAATTGCCTCTTTTTCCTGCCAGTATACATACGGACTGTCTGACGTGCCTACCTGGATGCGGTCACTCATATAATCCTCCACCATTCTTTCAAAGGTGACAGAATCATATGCAGTGACAGTAGACGACATGTCAGTAATCGTTGCCAGGTCCTTCAGTCCGGACCAGATGTCAGCACTCACTCCAGACTGCCCTGCATCACCGCCAGCGGGTGGGCTCGGAATTCTTAGCCTTTTCCTCGCACCCCCAGTTGCGGGAGAATGTGAAGGAGGAGCTGTTGACGGGTCACGTTCCGCTTGACTTGACAATTTTCTCACCAGCAGGTCTTTGAACCTCTGCAGACTTGTGTCTGCAGGAAAGAGAGATACAATGTAGGTTTTAAATCTAGGATCGAGCACGGTGGCCAAAATTTATTGCTCTGATTTCAACAGATTGAATCCTGGTTAAGCGAATTAAGGGCTCCATCCACAAGTCCCACATGCCTAGCGGAATCGCTCTGTTTTAGCTCCTCCATCAATGTCTCCAGCTTCTTCTGCAAAAGCCTGATGAGGGGAATGACCTGACTCAGGCTGGCAGTGTCTGAACTGACTTCACGTGTGGCAAGTTCAAAGGATTGCAGAACCTTGCACAACGTTGAAATCATTCTCCACTGCGCTTGAGTCAGGTGCATTCCCCCTCCTTTGTCTATATCTTGGGTAGATGTATAGGCTTGAATGGCCTTTTGCTGCTCCTCCATCCTCTGAAGCATATAGAGGGTTGAATTCCACCTCGTTACCACCTCTTGCTTCAGAGGATGGCAGGGCAGGTTCAGGAATGTTTGGTGGTGCTCCAGTCTTCGGCACGCGGTGGCTGAATGCAGAAAGTGGCCCGCAATTCTTCGGGCCACCGACAGCATCTCTTGCACGCCCCTGTCGTTTTTTAAATAATTCTGCACCACCAAATTCAATGTATGTGCAAAACATGGGACGTGCTGGAATTTGCCCAGATGTAATGCACGCACAATATTGGTGGCGTTGTCCGATGTCACAAATCCCCAGGAGAGTCAAATTGGGGTAAGCCATTCTGCGATGATGTTCCTCAGTTTCCGTAAGAGGTTGTCAGCTGTGTGCCTCTTATGGAAAGCGGTGATACAAAGCGTAGCCTGCCTAGGAACGAGTTGGCATTTGCGAGATGCTGCTACTGGTGCCGCCGCTGCTGTTCTTGCTGCGGGAGGCAATACATCTACCCAGTGGGCTGTCACAGTCATATAGTCCTGAGTCTGCCCTGCTCCACTTAACCACGGACATGTGGACTAGTGGACATTGGGTACAACTGCATTTTTTAGGACACTGGTGACTCTTTTTCTGAGGTCTGTGTACATTTTCGGTATCGCCTGCCTAGAGAAATGGAACCTAGATGGCATTTGGTACCGGGGACACAGTACCTCAATCAAGTCTCTAGTTGCCTCTGAATTAACGATGGATACCGGAACCACGTTTCTCACCACCCAGGCTGACAAGACCTGAGTTATCCGCTTTGCAGCAGGATGACTGCTGTGATATTTCATCTTCCTCGCAAAGGACTGTTGGACAGTCAATTGCCTACTGGAAGTAGTACAAGTGGTCTTCCGACTTCCCCTCTGGGATGACGATCGACTCCCAGCAGCAACAAAAGCAGCGCCAGCAGCAGTAGGCGTTACACTCAAGGATGCATCGGAGGAATCCCAGGCAGGAGAGGACTCGTCAGACTTGCCAGTGACATGGCCTGCAGGACTATTGGCTCTCCTGTCTAAGGAGGAAATTGACACTGAGGGAGTTGGTGGTGTGGTTTGCAGGAGCTTGGTTACAAGAGGAAGGGATTTAGTGGTCAGTGGACTGCTTCCGCTGTCATCCAAAGTTTTTGAACTTGTCACTGACTTATGATTAATGCGCTGCAGGTGACGTATAAGGGAGGATGTTCTGAGGTGGTTAACGTCCTTACCCCTACTTATTACAGCTTGACAAAGGTAACACACGGCTTGACACCTGTTGTCCGCATTTGTGTACAGGATGCATACCTTCATGTCCAAATTTATCCATCTCATCAGTCGTACCTCAGATTTGCGGTACAGGACTGTCATTGCCAATTTCAGACGTTGCTGTTTGGTCTCTCCACGGCCCAGAGAATTTTCACCAAGGTAATGGTGGAAATGATGGTTTTCCTGCGCAAGCAAGGTGTCACAATTATCCCGTACTTGAGCGATCTCATAAAAGCGAGATCAAGAGAGCAGTTGCTGAACAGCGTATCACTTTCACTGAAAGTGTTACAGCAACACGGCTGGATTTTCAATATCCCAAAGTCGCAGTTGGTTCCTACGACTCGTCTGTCTTTCTTGGGCATGATTCTGGACACAGACCAGAAGAGGGTTTATCTCCCGATAGAAAAGGCCCAGGAACTCATGACTCTTGTCAGGAACCTATTGAAACCAAAACTTGTGTCAGTGCATCACTGCACTCGAGTCCTGGGAAAGATGGTGGCATCATACAAAGCCATTCCATTCGGCAGGTTCCATGCGAATACTTTCCAATGGGACCTACTGGACAAGTGGTCTGGGTCACATTTACAGATGCATTGGTTGATCACCCTGTCCCCCAGGGTCAGGGTATCACTCCTGTGGTGGCTGCAGAGTGCTCACCTTCTCGAGTGACGCAGATTCGGCATTCAGGACTGGATCCTGGTGACCACAGATGCAAGCCTCCAAGGTTGGGGAGCAGTCACACAGGGAAGAAATTTCCAAGGTCTTTGGTCAAGTCAAGAGACTTGTCTTCACATCAACATCCTGAAACTAGGGGCCATATACAATGCCCTACGTCAAGCGGAGACCTTACTTTGCGACCAACCGGTTCTGATCCAGTCAGACAACGTCACCGCAGTGGCTCATGTAAACCGCCAAGGCGGCACAAGGAGCAGAGTGGCGATGGCACAAGCTACCTTTGCATTTTTCTCCCAAACGAAGGACACTAGAATGAAAATTTTAAAGCCTCCTGTTAGTGCTTCATCTACACGGTATAGCCCTGAATTTTCCAATGCGTAGCTCTTTGCAAAAGAGAGATATTGGCAAGGAAAAGCTGTCTTGTACCTTTGCATTTTTCTCCCAAACGAAGGACACTAGAAAGAAAATTTTAAAGCCTCCTGTTAGGCCATCATCTACACGGCATAGCCCTGAATTTTCCAATGCGTAGCTCTTTGCAAAAGAGAGATATTGGCAAGGAAAAGCTGTCTTGTACCTTTGCATTTTTCTCCCAAACGAAGGACACTAGAAAGAAAATTTTAAAGCCTCCTGTTAGGCCATCATCTACACGGCATAGCCCTGAATTTTCCAATGTGCAGCTCTTTGCAAAAGAGAGATATTGGCAAGGAAAAGCTGTCTTGTACCTTTGCATTTTTCTCCCAAACGAAGGAAACTAGAATGAAAATTTTAAAGCCTCCTGTTAGTGCTTCATCTACACGGTATAGCCCTGAATTTTCCAATGCGTAGCTCTTTGCAAAAGAGAGATATTGGCAAGTAAAAGCTGTCTTTCAACTCTTCCACAACTGAAAAACAGATAGTGTTCCCAAGCCTTCCATCCTGTAATATCTTCAGTCTCTCGTCAATGAAGAAAACAATCCCTCCAGCAGACTCTTCAACCACGATACAAGATCACAGCCAAAAGGGCGAGAAGCAACTACACTTGCGTTTAACCAAAATGGCTAAAACTTAGCGGAGGAAAGTGCAGTGCACCAAAACATAAGCTGACACAATCATGGAGAATGCGCCAGCATATATGCTCTTCTATCTATATTTTGCAAACCTGCTCTTGTCCCCTCCAGCTGCTCCATGTAGATTTGACGCCTGGCAAGGTGCATAACCCACTGACAAGCAGGCACACTCCTGCATGAGTTTTCACTCTCACTAGCAGGATGATACACATTCATTTGCATGTGCTCCACCTCTGACACACCGCCCACCCAACCACCCAGTCACCAGAGCCACCCACAAGCCAACTGGCTCCGTGATTTAATTTGCACAGTGCAGTCATCCAGGCAGCATGTCCTTCTCAATGGAATAATCTCTGGTTCCATGGAATCTTCCGCATTGGAATGCTGCGGAACAAAAAGGATTTAAACATTCAGCTTGCTAGCATTCAATGTACCTGCGGCTTGGCTCTAGCACATGGGTCTTCATCCTGTGGCCCTCCAGCTGCTGTGAAACTACACATCCCAGCATGCCCTGCCACAGTTTTGCTATTAAGGTATGCTAAAACTGAGGCAGGGCATGCTGGTATATGTAGTTCCACAGCAGCTGGAGGGTCGCAGGTTGAAGACCCATATTCTAGCATGCCTGTTCTATGATGCATGTTCCGTGATGTCACAATCAGCTTGGAATGGGGTGTCTAGCATGCATTTGCTGACAGCCACTTGAGGGAGACACACATCAGGAGATGCAGCATATCGGAGGTCTTCGATGCCTTTCCAGCAAATGCACACCACCAGCTGCTGGTCTGGACACAAAAAAATACCCACAATTGAAGGCTCAAAATGCCCAACTACAGGATTAATGTAAGTAGTGAATTTAGGAATGAATTTAGAAGTAGGAAATTAAGTTAGTTCACAAGTACATTCAAATTCCGATCTAAAGTCTAGGTAGGCCTCACGTCCTGGCAGCCCCCAGCATTTAAAAATGCCTTGATTAGAGGTAGGGAATTAAATGTAGATAAGAAGTAGACACAAAATAACACTCCACAGAGCAATTATCAGGTGTCTTTATCAATTGTTGCATTTAAAAAATCAAGCAATTAGGGAACACAATGTTGCGACAATGTAACCCTATTTGCAAAATAGTACTAAATAAGTTTGTCGATGTAAGACATTTGCAAAGGCGCAAACAAAACACGCTGGAAAATGCAACTGAATCTGTTTTTGGAGGTTAGAATAGATGCAGGATCAAGTAGCTCAATGGGTAGGGTGTTTGATTAGAATTCAACAGGTTATAGATTTGAATCCTGGGTATGATAGTTTGAGGTGTTATTTAATAAAGTATGTTTATATATTAGTCACACATGGCTTACTTGTACAAATGGCATGTCACCAGTTAGTGCTGACTGCTGATATGCCATTTGCACAAACACGCCATGTGTGACTGTATATGCATTTAAGGAGGGCACCCCGGCAATACCACAAACCATTGAGTGTCTCATGTGCTTTCTCTGAGACCAATCTTGTTATGCCCCTTCCCCACAAGGCATGCGCCTTTTGTCCATATTGCAAAAATGGGGAGGGGAGGGGGGGGGGCATATAATTCTCTGTCACAGGGCACCAAAAAGTCTAGTTATGGCTCTGGTATGCATTATGTAATCTGGCAGACCATATCTCCAACACTGGCTGGTTGGAATAGAAATCCGGTTATCTATGTGAGCAAATGACCATCAACGATTTACTCTCAAACACTAGAAAATGGACAAACATGGTCCCCTAAACAAATTGGTTAAATTTTGGGTTTAACCAATTTGTGTAATGACCATTTTTGACCACTTTTCTAGTGTTTGGGAGCAAATGGTTAATTGACATTTGCTACTATACATTACCAGATTTTCATTCCATCCATCCAGACTGGATAGATAGCCTGACAGATAATTGTGTAGTGTACGCCCAGGATAACTGTCAGTTGTGCTTTCTTTTATGACGGCACATAAATGGGTGGGCAGATCCAGAGCAAGCACTGCCCACTCATGCATAGTTGTCAACTGATGTGAAGTTCCAGGGGGCAATCTCAGTTATAAAGAAAATTATCTGGAAATTGTCCCTAGTTTAAAAAAAAAATTAAAAAAAAATTGATCAACTCCATTTATTTAGTATAATATCCCAGCAGTCAGAACAACATACTTTATTAAATAACACATCTCAAACTACCATACCCAGGATTCAAACCTATAACCTGTTGAATTCTAATCAAACACCCTACCTATTGAGCTATTTGATCCTGCATAAAAATTGTGAACATTATATGAAGCTATTGGTACTTTGCAAAAAAAAAAAGTATCAGCATTACAACGCAGCAGATCCATGCAGTTTGCAGCCACACACTACATGTATCTGCTCAGCCACAATGCTGATTATTTCTTCACAAAGTACAAGGTGAGCTCCAAACAGAATTCTCTAGCTTAGAATTATACCTTTCTATGCCAAACCTAAAAGTCGGGCCCCCCACCCTGGGATCCCCCAGAGGGAGGCCTGCACCGTCATGCGGCAGGCTTGTCCGTTTTGGAAGCAGGCTGATGGGCAGCCCAGGCTTGCTTCAGTCTGGGCTTGGCAGGTCTGGAAGCATGAGCTTGCTTTGGGTATGCCTGACCTTGGGTACGCTTTACCTGAGGGATGAAAGGGCTAAGGGAAAGTACTTTTAGCCTTCTGCGTGGTAGGAGTCATACGAGGTAGGCAAGCTGTTTTAGCAGTAGCCAGATCAGCTACAATCTTATTGAGGTCTTCTCCAAAGAGAGTGTCTCCCTTGAAAGGAAGCACCTCCAGGGTTTTCTTGGAATCCATATCCACCGACCAGGATCTCAACCAGCTGTATAAAGTATTACCTTGGAACTGGCTCTCCACTCCCCATTATCTGGTTATCATGGCTTCCTCCGCCAGTGTCCAGACTCGCTTGCTGAAGCTCGGCCACTTCTTCCTAGCAGCAGGCTCCTGGATCACTGGGCAGCAGAGGTGCTTGGGAGCCGGAAGGGGGCGGAGCAATCAGGCAGGCAGTTGCAGTGCTGCCCAGCTATCTGTGGTGTGAGAAGAAGCAGGGGCACCCCACCGCTGGCAGTGCTGCAGCTAGCGGTGGTGGTAGCGGCGAGGCTGCTGGGCTGGGTCTTGAAAAAGGTGGAAAGAAGGGTGTTACGGCATGGAATGTACAAACTGCGAGACACTGCTGGTAGCGCCTTTGTCTATTTAGTAGGAAGGGCACGTAACAGCCGGGGGGCAATGGAGGAAGCCCCTTTAGGGCTGGAGCCCGGCGGCAACTGACTCCGTTGTCTCTGGCAGTTCTGCCCCTGGACTAGAGGAATGGTCAAGAACATGGCAACATTTAATGCCAAAAAATGCAAAATCATACACGTCTCAAAAATGCAAAGGCTAACTATAATATTAAGGGCATTATAATGGCAAGAGGAAAGCTATCTAAGTATTACTATTTCAGGTGAGCAATGTAACAAAGCAATAGGAAAGGCAAGTCAGATGCTTGTTTGCATAGGTTAAAGAACCAGTAGCAGAAAAAAGTAATACAGGTTGAGTATCCCATATGCAAATATTCCGAAATACGGAATATTCCGAAATACGGACTTTTTTGAGTGAGACTGAGATAGTGAAACCTTTGTTTTTTGATGGCTCAGTGTACACAAACTTTGTTTAATACTCAAAGTTATTAAAAATATTGTATTAAATGAACTTCAGACTGTGTGTATAAGGTGTATATGACACATGAATGAATTCTGTGAATGTACACACACTTTGTTTAATGCACAAAGTTATAAAAAATATTGGCTAAAATGACCTTCAGGCTGTGTGTATAAGGTGTATATGAAACATAAATGCATTATGTGCTTAGATTTAGGTCCCATCACCATGATATCTCGTTATGGTATGCAATTATTCCAAAATACAGAAAAATCCGATATCCAAAATTCCTCTGGTCCCAAGCATTTTGGATAAGGGATACTCAACCTGTAATGCCACTGTATAGGTCCTTGGTACAGCCACATTTAGAATCCTGTGTTCAGTTCCAGAAGCCATATCTCCAGAAGGCTGTAAATACATTAGGGCAACTAAAATTGTGCATGGCCTACATCACAAAACTTACCTGGAAATACTAAAAGATTATGTGTATAGTTTGGAGAAGGGAAGAGGGAACATACAGTAATAGAAACATTTAAATATATAGGGAGGAATGTAATAGGGTGTGAGAATCAGAAAGTGAGAGATTTTGTGTTTTTTCCTGTTGTTTTTTTTTTTTTTTATTGTTTGTTTTTTAAAGTGGCAATCCTTTACATGGCAAAACCAGGTTGATATTTGCCATGTAAAGGATTGCCACCGTGGGCATGTGTAGAAGGGGCACTGCTACTGTTGGCATTATGTGTGTAAGCTGCACTGATATGGTGGTTATGTGTATAAAGGGCACTGCGACTGTGGGTATTATTATTATTATTATTATTATTATTATTATTACATGCGGTGTAATGACAATAAGATAGTGCTACTGTGTGGCGTATTTTGATTTGGGGTGCTATTGTGTGGCCATGCCCCTTCCTTGTGATACCACACCTTCTTTTTTTAAGGAGCGCACTGTCCCTTTATTAAGTATTGGAGAGAGGGCCCAAATTAATAGTTTGCAGGGAGGCGCCAAACACCCTAGCACTGGCCCTTTGGTAGGGGACAGGATTTGCTTCTGCTTGTGCACATATGTTATGATTGCCAGCCAACAGCACTGGTTTTGCCTATAACACTAACTATAAATATTTTGAATTGGTCCTGGACCACCAATCCAAGGCACCCCTGCAAGTGTCCTGAGGCACCCCAGGGTGCAGTTTGAGAACCACTGGTCTAGTGAGTACCCAGGATAATTATTGTAGCTGGTCTGCGGGTAACAGCTCTCAGATCCACTTCTAGAAAAAATGCAGCAATGTAATTTGAGTGACAAACTGCAGAGATGAACCCTTTCTGTGACTGCTGCACAGGGATCACACAAACTCTATTCATAGGGCTGACTTCACTTAGGGGAGATGTTCTCACCCCGCAAAGAAGTGCGAGTATATACCGCACTTACGGTACCATTGGATTTACAGATATTTTCTTGCAATACACTATGGGGGTCATTCTGAGTTGATTGCTCGCTAGCAGTTTTTAGCAGCCATGCAAACGCATTGTCGCTGCCCACTGGAGAGTGTATATTCACTTTGGAGAAGTGCGAACACTTGAGCAGCAGAGCGCCTGCAAAATCGTTTCAAAATAAGACCAGCACTGTAGTTACACTTCGTGTGCGTTGATTCTAACAACCGAGGGACGGCTTTTGATGTCACACACCCATCCAGCGAATGCCCAGCCACGTCTGCATTTCTTATGCCACGCCTGCATTTTTCCAAGCACTCCCTGAAAACGGTCAGTTGACACCCAGAAACGCCCTCTTTCTGTCAATCTCCTTGTGGCCTGTTCTGTGATTGGAATAATCGCTAGAACTAGTGCAAAACCACAATGGACTTTGTACCCGTACGATGAGCATGCGCATGCACAGATTAGCCATTTTTTTTCAACTGATTGCTACGCAGCGAACAACGGCAGCAAGCGATCAACTCGGAATGACCCCCTATATACATAGAAACATGGATTTTTACTGCAGGAATTATGGTTAGTTTAGGGGTATCGGTTAGGGTCAACAGAGGTGTAGCTAGGGGTCCAAGCGCCCCTGGCAAAGTAAGGGACTGGCGCCCCCCCTTTCGATAAAGCATTGCAGTCCATTGGCGGTTACCATGTTGGAGCCACAGCAACTGACCCCCTCCCCCACACGCTGCCCTACATCATCGGCTGGGATTCACTGTTGGTGTGAAGCCACTGGGAACATTCTGGTAGCATTAGCAGCAGTCTGTGTCATAGATAGGGAAGGCAGAAGGTTAACTAGCTAATAGCAGTCTGTTGGCAGCAGAGGCTGGGCGGGGGGCTGAGAATGAGCCAACGCTGATCAGTGTCCAGTCTGCTCAGACAAAAATATTTTGTGATCAGGGCTGGTTCTAGACCAAAGGAGCCAATAGCAAAAATTTCCTTTGGCACCCCCCCCCCCCCCACACACACACACACACATACACACACACACACACACACACACACACCAAAAAAGAACATATCCCAGTTTAACATAACGCTATGTGGTGCAAGGTGTGGAGCTGGTCACTTGTATCAGACCTCTGACATTTGCCTTTTCACCCATATTGCATACTTTTTCTTGCAGGTTGTGTCTTAATTCAAGAAGTGTTCTAAGTACTTCAGCATAGTATCTTTACTGACCCCTCTTTACCCCACACTACATAACTGACCCCTCTATACCCTACACTACATCACTGACCTTTCTATAACCATCACTGCATTACTGACCCCTCTATACAGTACACTGACCTCTATATACCTGCTAGTACATCCCTGATGCCTATATTCCCTAAGCTTAATCCCTGACGCCTCTATTCCCTACGCTACATCCCTGACGCCACTATTCCCTATGCTACATCCCTGACGCCTCTATACCCTACGCTACATCCCTGATGCCTCTATTCCCTACGCTACATTCCTGATGCCTCTATAACCTACGCTACATCCCTGACGCCTCTATACCCTACGCTACATCCCTGACGCCTCTATACAGTACAATGCATTACTGATCCCTCTAGACCATACATCCTCATTACATCAGAGAGATAGTGAAACACTGGAAAAAATAAGGATAAAGTGGACTACAGAAACTGATGCTCTAAACAAAGGAGAGAGAGAGAAAAGCACAAGGGAAAGTGGGCAATCGGAACACCATAGAGAGAGGAGAGATAGAAATGCCTGAAAAAGTAAAGGGGGTTGGGTATGGCATCCGGCGCTCGGGATTCCAGCAGTCACATGATACCTAATCCTAATCCTAACCCTCTGGGGGGGTGGCGGATAGGGCTAACCCTCAGGGGGTGGCAGCTAGGACTAACCCCCCCCCCCCTCCTAGTGCCTTCCCTAACACCCCCTCCCCCGGTCCTAACCCTCCCTCCAATACTCGCCTTCGGGATGTTGGCTGTCTGTGTGCCGGCACCAGTCTCCCAAGTGGTGTCAGGATTCCAACATCGGTCAAATGACCGCCGGTATACCGTCTGCCGGGATGGTAAATGTATCCTGAGGACAGGTAGTGAGTGTGGAGGGATAGGTGGTTCAGTAAAATGTAACAGCTCAAACTGCGATCATTCACTGATAAATTGATTTATAGCTCTCCCTTTTTAACCATTGCAGTCATAAAAGCAATGTTTTTTAAACTTTTAAATAAAGCTTGTTAGCATCCCCAGCACACTGTATATGCTGGGAGATATAGTTCTCAATATGAAAACATTTAATTACTGTATGAACTCTAATTCCCCAACTGAAACCTCTCACAAACACACACTCCTAAATCTAGTACACACACACACACATTTCCCCAGTACTGACAACTCTCATCACTTCCACACACTGACAACTCCCTCCTGCTCCTCTCCCCACTGACACTGACAGCTCCCCCACAGTCACACACATCCTCCACCCCCCCACCCCCCCCACACACACACTGATAGCACACATGCACAAATCCCCCCCTCCTCGACACTAACTGTCACGGACTGCTTGGGCAGCAGGGGGCAGGCTCTGACTTGAAGTGCTGAAATTCAACAGCTCTCTCGAACTTGCAAGGCATGGCTGTGCAGCTGTCTCCAGCCATCTCCTTGCCCACTGTGTAATTTGTGGCGTTCTCTGATGTTCCCCGCTCTGCCTCTACAACCGGCACATAATGTACAGCAGTGGTGACTCCTGAGTATGGGCCTGGAGAACTCCGCCTACCGGGGGGTAGGGATTAATAATTTCAAAGGGGCAGAGCTAGGAGTGAAGCAGTGGACAGCAGTTGAGGGGCGTTTCAAACTGTAACAGGGTTGGGACAATTTCAGTATCCTTCCCTCACCGTCTAATTGGTCAGTCCCACGCTGATTGCCATAGCGCCCTTTTCGAGACTGCAGAACTCTATCCCTTAGCCACGGTTGGCACAGCTGGATGGTGCCCCTGGCAAGTGCCATCCTGGCCAAGGGGTAGATACGCCCCTGAGGGTCAGGGCCAGCAACAGAAATCTCGGGGCCCAGTACACTGATATCTCTGGGGCCCCCTCAACCCCCCCTAAACTTGGCAGAGGGATCTTTAAAAAAAAATGGAGCCTTTGACTCGGACCGTCAGTGAGGCCGGCAGGTGGTTTTCATACTGGGCTATCCAGCTCTTCGGTGGCGGTGGCAGGGACATTCAGAAAAGGGCCAGCACAGCAACATGCATAATAATGGCAATACAGTATGGACCACAGGGACTGGACAAAGTGATGGGGTAAAAGGAGGGGGGAGGGTTTAGTTGGCCTGTTAATTGTTTTCCTGCTTAAATTGAGCAGTTGGTGGATACACTTTAAAAAGCAATATTGGCACTGTGGCCCCATTATTTCTGTTCTTAATACTTGGAGCCCTGAACAAGTGTCCCCTTTGTCCCCCCTGTCACCGGGCCTGTTCAGGCGTTACCTATGGAGAAGCTGCGACATGACATCCTAGGACACGATACTGCACCATGCATCACCATTATATTTCAGTGTGCCTTGTCAATATTTAAATCTTGTTCTGTGTGACGTGAGTTGTAAATGGTTGAAAATCTCTGTGCTACAGTATCGTCACCATGTAGTTATAACAACACCGCAAAACCACCAAAAGACGTGTTTTGGTAGAGGGACTGCTGGAGGGGCCCATTGGGGCCCCCAGTTTGCTACCCCACCCCAGTATACCTGTGCTGTAGCCAGTGGAAGGGGCACTATCTTCCCGGTGATCTCTTAGGGAAGATGGTGCCGCACATAGAAAGCAAAGACTCTGGCTGCACTCTCCTGCCCTCGCTCTAAGCAAGGTGATCGGGCCACAAAAGGACCCCTGTCGGACCCCTGTCGGACCCCGGCCTGTGGGCCACAAAAGGATGCATTGGGGGCGGCATGCGGCCCATGGGTTTGACACCCCTGCCCTAGAGTATCAAAATTTGTTTCACGGCACCCCTAGGCCAAAGTTTTTTTTATTGAGAAATTCAGAAAAAAATATAAAATTAAGTAAATTGTGTTTATAGCATGTCATCCTCAGGTTCAGTTATGTTGTGAGGGAATGGTTTTGCCAATTTAATAAAGTATAAATAATTTTAATTGGTCCTGGACCACCAAACTATGCTACCAGTGCAAGAACCCCAGTTTGGAAACTGCTGCCATAAAATAAACCTTTTTTGTTTTTTTTAAACTACATGTAATACACCTTAGAGCTCAGTTCCTAAAAGGTTTTAAACCCTTGCATACAGTAAACTACACATATTTAAAAATCCTACACCGGGCACAAGTGCTCACGGGCCAATTTCATGGCAGTCTCGGATAGGAGGGCATTGTGGATTCACCAAGGGAATGCTGATGCTGACTCCAAGAAGAAAGGGAGTCTCTTCCCTATGAAGGTGAAGCCTTGTTTGGCGACGGCCTAGTTAATTTGATCTCGGCAGCTCCCGCAGGTAAGTCATCCTTCTTGCCCTATGTTCCCTCTCAACGGATGAAGACGCATCATTATCTGACGCAGTCATTTCGGCCCAATAGATATGCAAGAAGTTAAGATTCCCCTTTCTTTGCAGGTAGAGGAAGGAAAAGAGGGAAGAGGTCTGTAGCCTCTTCAAGATCGCAGGAGCAGAGATCGTCCTCTGCTTCTGCCAAATCCACTGCATGACGCTGGGGCTCTCTTGCAGGAGCCCGCACCAGTGGGGGGCACGTCTAAAACTCTTCAGTCAGTTCTGGATTCATTCGGACCTGGACTCGTGGGTTTTACAAATAGTGTCCCAAGGGTACAAACTGGGGTTTCAAGACGTTCCCCCTCACCGATTGTTCAAATCAGCCTTAGTCAGCAGGGAGAAGGTTTTTATTCAAGCCTCTTCGTGGTCCCGAAGCCGGACGGCTCAGTCAGACCAATCTTAAATCTGAAATCCCTTAATTTCTACCTAAAGAAATTCAATTTCAAGATGGAATCTCTCAGGGTAGTGATCTCCAGTCCGGGGGATAAAGGAGATTTCATGGTTTTGGTAGACATAAAGGATGCCTACTTATATGTTCCCATTTAGCCACTGCATCAAGCTACCTGAGGTTTGCAATTCAGGATTGTCATTACCAATTTCAGACGTTGCCGTTTGGTCTGTCCACGGCTCCGAGGATTTTCACCAGGGTGATGGCGGAAATGATGGTTCTCCTTCGCAAGCAAGGAGTCACAATTATCCCGTACTTGGATGATCTCCTGATAAAGGCGAGATCCAGGGACCAGTTGGTGCAAAACATCTACTCTCCCTGACAGTTCTTCAACAACATGGTTGGCTCCTAAACTTGCCAAAATCGCAGTTGGTCCCAATGACGCGGTTGTTGTTTTTGGGAGTGATACTGGACACAGAAGAGGTTTTCTTCTAGTGGAAAGGCTCTGGAGATCCAGAGTCTGGTCAAACAAATTCTGAAACCAGCAAGAGTGTTAATCCATCAATGCATTCAGTTGCTGGGGAAGATGGTTGCGGCCTACGAGGCCATTCAGTTTGGCAGGTTCCATGCCAGAGTGTTCCAGTGGGACCTGTTGGACAAGTGGTCCGGATCCCACCTACACATGCACCGGAGGATAATCCTGTCTTCCAAGACCAGAATCTCACTCCATTGGTGGCAGCACAGTTCTCACCACCTAGAGGGGCGATGGTTCGGGATCCAGGACGGGATCCTAGGGACCACGGATGCAACCCTCCGAGGCTGGAGAGCAGTCACACAGGGGGAAAACATCCAAGGAAGATGGTCAAGTCTTCCTTGGATGTTTTCATCTCCACATAAATGTTCTGGAGTTAAGGGCCATTTAATAACTGCAGACACAGTACGCACTGGGACGGGTGCCCAGCATCCTCTACGGACTAAGAGAAAAGGATTTACCGGTAGGTATTAAAATCCTATTTTCTCTAACGTCCTAGAGGATGCTGTGGACTCCGTAAGGACCATGGGGATAGACGGGCTCCGCAGGAGACATGGGCACTTTAAGAAAGACTTTAGTTCTGGGTGTGCACTGGCTCCTCCCTCTATGCCCCTCCTCCAGAACTCAGTTTGATACTGTACCCAGTGGAGACTGGGTGCTTTTCAGGAGCTCTCCTGAGCTTTCTGACAGAAAGTATTTTGTTAGGTTTTTAATTTTCAGGGAGCACTGCTGGCAACAGACTCCCTCATCGAGGGACTGAGGGGAGAGAAGCAGCCCTACTCTCTGAGTTGCAAGGTCCTGATTCTTAGGCTACTGGACACCATTAGCTCCAGTGGGATTGGTACGCAGGATCTCACCCTCGCCGTCCGTCCCAGAGCCGCGCCGCCGTCCCCCTCGCAGAGCCGGAAGATAGAAGCCGGGTGAGTATGAGAAGAAAAGAAGACTTCAGAGGCGGCAGAAGACTTCATGATCTTCACTGAGGTAACGCATAGCACTGCAGCTGTGCGCCTTTGCTCCCATACACCTCACATACTCCGGTCACTGTAAGGGTGCAGGGCGCAGGGGGGGCGCCCTGGGCAGCAATATAAACCTCTTTCGCAAAAATATAACATATATACAGCTGGGCACTTTATATATGTATAAGCCCCCACCAATTTTACAGTTTAAGCGGGACAGAAGCCCGCCTCCGAGGGGGCGGGGCTTCTCCCTCAGCACTCACCAGCGCCATTTTTTCTCCACAGCACCGCTGAGAGGAAGCTCCCCGGACTCTACCCTGCTTATACCACGTTAGACAAGAGGGTTGAAAAGAGGGGTGGGGGGGGCACATAATTCGCAAATTACATACAGCAGCACTACTGGGCAAACATTAAGTTACTGTTTTATTCCTGGGTTATATAGCGCTGGGGGGTGTGCTGGCATACTCTCTCTCTGTCTCTCCAAAGGGCCTTGTGGGGAAACTGTCTTCAGAAAAAGCATTCCCTGTGTGTGTAGTGTGTCGGTACACGTGTGTCGACATGTCTGAGGAAGAAGGCTATATTAGAGAGGAGCGGGAGCAAATGAATGTGGTGTCTCCGCCGACAGCTGATTGGATGGATATGTGGAATGTTTTAAATGCTAGTGTAAACTCATTGCACAAAAGATTAGACAAGGCAGAAGCTTTGGGACAGTCAGGGTTTCAACCCATGCCTGATCCTATGTTGCAGGGACTGTCAGGGTCTCATAAGCGCCCACTATCCCAGATTGTTGACACAGATACCGACACGGATTCTGACTCCAGTGTCGATTACGATGATGCAAAGTTACAGCCAAAATTGGCAAAATCCATTCGATTTATGATTATGGCAATAAAAGATGTTTTGCACATCACAGAGGAACCCCCTGTCGCTGACAAGAGGGTACATATGTACAAGGGAAAGAAGCCTGAGGTAACCTTTCCCCCCTCACACGAGCTGAACGAGTTATGTGAAAAAGCTTGGGAATCTCCAGATAAAAGACTGCAGATTTCCAAAAGGATTCTTATGGCGTATCCTTTCCCATCAACGGATAGGTTACGATGGGAATGCTCCCCTAGGGTGGACAAAGCATTAACACGCTTATCCAAGAAGGTAGCCCTCCCGTCCCAGGATACGGCTACCTTCAAAGAGTGTGCTGACCGCAAACAGGAGATTACCCTGAAGTCCATTTATACACATTCAGGTACCTTACTCAGACCGGCAATTGCGTCGGCCTGGGTGTGTAGTGCTGTAGCGGCATGGACAAATACCTTATCTGAGGGGATGGATAGCCTAGACAAGGATACTATTTTATTGACCCTGGGGCATATAAGAGATGCTGTCCTATATATGTGTGTATGCAAACTACAGGTGGTGCTGCAGGGCCCACACCCTTTTACTTGTCTTGTAGAGCAGCTCTGAAGCTGTTACAGTGCCCAGCTGCTGCAAGAAATCAGCTTGAATGCTTCAGGGGCTTGGGCATGGCCAACATGAGCCCCACACCGAAGGAGGGTGGGGGTGTTTAATGCAAACTTGGGGTTATACAAGCGCCGCAAAAGGCCGCCATGCCCTGCATGCCCCTTTTCTCTTTTCATATACAGATGAGGGTTCCAGCCAACTTTGGCCCACTGCTTGGATGACATCACCGTATGCAAATCCGTCTGCTGCAGACCTTCCCCCAGGAATGCTTGCAATAGTTGTTGCATATGGTTTAATGTCTGAGGGTGCTTCAGTATTAGGCAGCCTTCCGCCCTCCCATGTTCATCTGAAAAGATGTGGTCTCCCTGCAGTTGTTGTCCCCAGACGAGAGTTCCCTTGTGCTTCCTCAGTTAAATCTCCTTAACTTGACGGGGGTGTGCCCGAGCAGCCGCCCTCCCCAGCCCTATCCCAACACATACTTATCTTGCATATGAGATCTCTTGATCATGAAGATAGTTCTCACAGGTTGAGGTTCATCCTGGCCCCGCTCCCCGCTGGAGAGCGCTGATGGGGACAGCAGCGGGGCTTTAGCAGAAGGGTGAGTATGTGTGGCCAGAGACCTCCCTTCCCATGTGCAGGCCTGCAGAGTCTGCCACGCAGGATGGGGCATGTGGCACTCTCCCTCCCAGGGGCTCTTCCAGATGTAGCTCCTCAGCAGTATTTTTCCCGGGCTGCGCGGCGCTCTCCCCGACTGGCATCCGCCCTGGAACACTGCCTTCCTCAACGCAACATCAGCAGGGGGCCCTGGCCTCATCACCATCCCAGGTCTTTCTCATGTATGTATCATGTATGTGTGTGTGATATATGTATGAATCATATATGTTTGTGATATATATATATAAATATATATGTATGTATCTATCTATCTATCTATCTATCTATCTATCTATCTATCGTATGTGTGTGTATATATATGTATCTATCATGTATGTATGTATGTATCTATCTTGTATGTATGTGTTCTATCTATCTATCTATCTATCTATCTATCGTGTGTGTGATATATGTATGTATCTATCATGTATGTGTTATATGTATGTATCACACCTTCCTCTATACATATACATACATACATACATACATACATACACACACCTATATCTGTACGTACACTGACATACACACACCAACATCTATAGATAAACACGCTGACCCCTAAACGTACACCAACGTACCCACACCTGCATCTATACCTACACATGCTGACACGTGGACGTACACCGGCTTACCCACATGTGAATCTATACATACATGTGCTGACACCTGGACATACACTGATGTACCCACACCTAACATCTATACATACACATGCTAACACCTGGACGTATACAGACGTACCCACATTTGCATCCATGCATATATAGATGTAGGTGTGTGTACGTCAGTGTACGTCCAGGTGTCAACGCGTGTATGTATAGATGCAGGTGTGGGTACGTCTGTGTATGTCCAGGTGTCAGAATGTGTATGTATAGATGCAGGTGTGGGAACGTCAGTGTAGGTTCAGGTGTCAGCGCGTGTATGTATAGATGCAGGTGCTTGTATGTCCAGATGTCAGTGCATGTATGTATAGATGCAAGTGTGGGTACGTCGGTGTATGTCCATTTGTCAGCGCGTGTATATATAGATGCAGGTGCTTGTATGTTGGTGTATGTCCAGGTGTCAGCATGTGTATGTATAGATGCAGGTGTGGGAATGTTGGTGTATGTCCAGGTGTCAGGGCGTGTATGTATGGATATTAGGTGTGGGTACATCAGTGTATGTCCAGGTGTTAGCGCATGTATGTATAGATGCAGGATAATAATCACACAGCGTGCCCCCCACCAATCACAAACCTCCCCCACCCCCTGTATGACATAAACACCGCTAATTCCACTTACACACAATAATTTCAGTTTGCGACCAGGAGCCGGCAATGTATGTGCACCCAAATGAAGCCACTGTACATGCCCTGCAGGCTGCTATGTACTGCACAGGTGCAACAAATGTAAATGCCCTATCTTTAAAATGGGGCATATTTTACTAAATTAAAAAAACCTGTAACTTTCTGTAAAACCTTAACCCCAAAAGGCACTACACTAACATCGGGGTGTAGAGTTGGATCTTGATCCAAGGCACCAACAGGCTAAAGCTTTGACTGTTCCCAGGATGCCTTGCACCGCCTCCTCTACAACCCTGCCCAGTGGCGTAACTAGACCTTTGTGGGCCCCATAGCAAAATTCTGAATGGGCCCACCAGCACTCAACAAGAATGAGTGGCGTTTGGGGTCAGAAAAGTAGAGGGGAAGGGGTCTGACAGAGTAGGGGGCAGGACATGAATGAATAGAAACTGAGGTGTCCATTATATAAAGAAATACAGTATGTGTGTCTGTGTGTATATCACACACACACACATATAAGGGAAATTCAAATGCCCTCAATTATTGCGCCCATTACACTCTGGTTTAGGTGCACAAAGCACCTAAACCTGAATAAAGTAATGGGCGCGATCATGAAAAGACACCGTTTGGTTGCCCAAATGGGTCTCTTTGCACACATTTCAGCTTGTTTCCCCTGGGGGTAGCTAGCTGAAATAAACATGTCGCACCCGTTGGCAGCAACATTAGAATAGCTGCTGACGGGCACGATTGAGGGAGGAAAGGGACATTTGAATCCAGCCCATAGATGCAATGTGAATATGTAATTTGTACCTTCCTATCTTAAAATGTATATAGTAGTGTTTACACTAGAGGTCTTTCCGAACCCCCTAATCCTAACATTGTAATTTGCTTTAGGGCGCACCTCCAATTAGTCTAGTGTTTCGTATTTTCACATTAAATACTTTCTTGCATTGGTTGGTTAAAGATTAGATCGTATATTTTTCTAGATATAGCTGTGCATAGTCTACAAGGCTACATGCTTCTCCCCTAACTAGAGATGTGCAGCGGGCATTTTTCGTGTTTCATGTTTTGGTTTTGGTTTCGGATCCGCAGTTGTGTTTTGGATACGGACGCGTTTTGGCAAAACCACCCTTTCGGGTTTTGTATTCGGGTGATTTTTTTTTAAAACCTCAAACAGCTAAAATCATAGAATTTGGGGGTAATTTTGATCCTATAGTATTAAGCTCAATAACCATAATTTCTACTCCTTTCCAGTCTATTCTGAACACCTCACACCTCCCAATATTATTTTTAGTCCTAAAATTTGCACCAAGGTCCCTGGATGACTAAGCTAAGCGACCCAAGTGGGCAGCACAAACACCTGGCCCATCTAGGAGTGGCACTGCAGTGTCAGACAGGATGGCACTTAAAAAAATAGCCCCAAACAGCACATGATGCAAAGATAAATAAAAAAAGAGGCGCAAGATGAAATTGTAGTGTGTCTCTCCTGCTCAGTGTCAGTTCTCAGTAGTATCCTCATCAGTGCTCAGTATCACTGCTCATTGTCTTGTGCTGCAATGTGGTGCTCAGTATACTAGAGTACATTACTAATAGTCCAGTGCTGCATCTTGCTGCTCAGTGTCAGTTCTAGTATCCTCATCAGTGCTCAGTATCACTGCTCATTGTCTTGTGCTGCATTGTGGTGCTCAGTATACTACAGAACATTACTAATAGTCCAGTGCTGCATCTGGCTGCTCAGTGTCAGTTCTAGTAATCTCATCAGTGCTCCGTATCACTGCTCATTGTCTTGTGGTGCTCAGTATACTACAGTACATTACTAATACTCCAGTGTCTTGTGCCGCATATGGCTGCTGTAGGGTGCTGTGGTAGTGTCCTGTCACTGTGCATATGTCATCATTCCAGTCACAGTGATATCTGGTATCTATCTAGTGGTATCTAATTCCAGACATTACCACCGTCTAATTCCAGATATATTACTGGCATATAATTCCACACATTAAAAAATGGAGAACAAAAAGGTGGAGGGTAAAATAGGGAAAGATCAAGATCCACTTCCACCTAGTGCTGAAGCTGCTGCCACTAGTCAAGGCAGAGACAATTCAATGCCATCAACATTATGTAATGATTATACGATACATTATATATCATATCATTGTATGGTTGTAAAATACAACTTAAAAACTTTAATGAATAAATACATAAAGTAGCTTTTATGTAACCTTTTTAAACCTATTAGCATAGACCGAATCTCATCGTGTGTATAGGCCTTTAGTTCAACAACAGCATGGGACCAGTTAGTGTGTTTTGACCACTGCACAGCACCTGGTGTTATATAGTAAGCACCACTATGGCATAGTATACAGCATTATGGGCCTGATATGAGTGTGACCAGCGGTGATGTGGAATGCAGTAGGAGGTGCTGTTTAGCAAGCACCACTTCTATATTCACCATGCAGTATATTGTGTGAATATAGAAGTGTTGGCTGTGTTATGTATTAGAGTAATTATTGCAGCTCCCAGCTAAAATTGCAACAATGTAATTTAGTGACAAGCTGCAGAGATTAACCCTTTCTGTGGCTGCTGCACAACCTCTATTCATATCGCTGAATTCAATTAGGGAGATGTTCTCACCCCGCGAGCAAGCGCAGGTATATGCCACACTTAAATGTATGGGTATGGTCTCCATAAAATGAGCGTAGCCTTGCAGGCAAAGACTACCTTACACCCTAGTTCTTGACCCTGCACCAACAGACCTCGGCCACCACAGGGAAAAAAGTACAGTAATTTCCACCATGTTAAGCCCCACACATTAATGCCCTTTGGAACATATTATGTCACACACCACAATATCTGTGATACACTATGCCCTACAGTAAAGCTTCTAATTACTTTTACAAAAACTGCTCAACGCCAAGAGTTTCACGTGCTGGGTGTCATGCTCATTGCCAGGGGTTTCACTCTCTGGGTGTCATGCTCATTGCCAGGGGGAACGCAGTAGGAGGTGTTATATAGTAAGCACCACTATGGCATAGTATATAGCATTATATATATTGTGAGCACTGGTGATGTTGAGTGCAGTAGAGCTGCTGCTGGGTAATTACAATTTACTTCAACCACCAATATATTCTGCTGCACTATATATATGAAGATCTAATTCTGCTGGGTAATTACAATTGACTACAACCACCAATATATTCTGCTGCACTATATCTATATTTGCAAAGCTAATTCTGCTGGGTAATTACAATTGACTACAACCACCAATATATTCTGCTGCACTCTATCTATATATGCAAAGCTAATTCTGCTGAGTAATTACAATTGACTACAACCACCAATATATTCTGCTGCACTATATCTATATATGCAAAGCTAATTCTGCTGGGTAATGCAAATTGAAACATTATTGCATAGTATGTGATTTTTAAGTACTTTTTTAAAGTTTTGAATGATAAAGACCCAGTTTAATCTTTGTGGAATGCCTGGTTGTTGTTTTTAAGGTAATTTATTGCCTGGCATTTGAGGTGGGGGGGGGTTTGGTTACAGATTTCAATTATTGGTTTTACTTGTAATAGTCTTCTACTTAAGTCCAATGGTGTAGGCTGTGCAAAGCCGTTTGGCTGTGCATTTATTGATCCAAGCGTGCATTTTTATCAAAGCGTGATAAAATTGACACATAACAGCAGCGTTCAATCAGCGTTAATTTATCTTCAGCTGATATCGATTGTGAATTGACGTTTCTTCTCTTCTTGTCACCTACAGTTAATTACAATTGACTACAACCACCAATATATTCTGCTGCACTATATCTATATATGCAAAGCTAATTCTGCTGGGTAATACAAATTGAAACATTATTGCATAGTATGTGATTTTGAAGTACTTTTTTAAAGTTTTGAATGATATAGACCCAGTTTAATCTTTGTGGAATGCCTGGTTGTTGTTTTTAAGGTAATTTATTGCCTGGCATTTGAGGGGGTGGGGTGTGGTTACAGATTTCAATTATTGGTTTCACTTGTAATAGTCTTCTACTTAAGTCCAATGGTGTAGGCTGTGCAAAGCCGTTTGGCTGTGCATTTATTGATCTAAGCGTGCATTTTTATCAAAGCGTGATAAAATTGACACATAACAGCAGCGTTCAATCAGCGTTAATTTATCTTCAGCTGATATCGATTGTGAATTGACGTTTCTTCTCTTCTTGTCACCTACAGGTAATTACAATTGACTACAACCACCAATATATTCTGCTGCACTATATCTATATATGCAAAGCTAATTCTGCTGGGTAATGCAAATTGAAACATTATTGCATAGTATGTGATTTTGAAGTACTTTTTTAAAGTTTTGAATGATATAGACCCAGTTTAATATTTGTGGAATGCCTGGTTGTTGTTTTTATGGTAATTTATTGCCTGGCATTTGAGGGGGTGGGGTGTGGTTACAGATTTCAATTATTGGTTTCACTTGTAATAGTCTTCTACTTAAGTCCAATGGTGTAGGCTGTGCATTTATTGATCTAAGCATGCATTTTTATCAAAGCGTGATAAAATTGACACATAACAGCAGTGTTCAATCAGCATTAATTTATCTTCAGCTGATATCGATTGTGAATTGACGTTTCTTCTCTTCTTGTCACCTCCAGGTAATTACAATTGACTACAACCACCAATATATTCTGCTGCACTATATCTATATATGCAAAGCTAATTCTGCTGGGTAATGCAAATTGAAACATTATTGCATAGTATGTGATTTTGAAGTACTTTTTTAAAGTTTTGAATGATATAGACCCAGTTTAATCTTTGTGGAATGCCTGGTTGTTGTTTTTAAGGTAATTTATTGCCTGGCATTTGAGGGGGTGGGGTGTGGTTACAGATTTCAATTATTGGTTTCACTTGTAATAGTCTTCTACTTAAGTCCAATGGTGTAGGCTGTGCAAAGCCATTTGGCTGTGCATTTATTGATCTAAGCGTGCATTTTTATCAAAGCGTGATAAAATTGACACATAACAGCAGTGTTCAATCAGCGTTCAATCGAAGTGAAAAAGAAGGAAAACAGAAGCACACCAATCTAACAAAACAAAGAAAACTGAAGAACTAATAACAAATGTGAGTCACTTACTCCTCAGATCACTCACCTCCTGATTGTTGCATCTGATTACATAGCACAGAACTACCTTACTTGGACATTTCATAAACCATCCATTTCACCTACAAATGCCTGTATCTGTATTATTGTAATTTTGTTTTTTAAGCACAGCTGCACCAATGCAATTTTGCCTGCAAACACTTAAAACATCTAACATAATTACCATTGCTTCTTAAACCTCTCACAATCCTTTCATTTCTTACACTCCAAATACATTTCTGCACCCACTTTATCTACGCTTTTGACTCATTTCATACTAAATCTACACCCCTTGAGCCTACACTGCTTTTCTCACCTGCATTTCTGCAATTCTTCTGCTCGGATTGCCTTACAGTCTCCTCTCCTACTTCCACTACTTCAACCTATTTACCTACTTAACACTATGTCAAGGTTTTCTTATACTCCCCACATCACTCAGTGTCTACCTAATAATGTATCTTTATCCTTCCCCACTAGTCTCCTCCACCTCCTCCTCTCTCCCCTCCTCTGTCTCCCCTCCATCCCTCTGTTTCCTTCCCCCACCTTTCCTGTTACCCCACTTTCATTCACCTCTGCCCCATGGTCCTGCTACCCCACAACTCAGCCCTGCTCCCTCTCTCCCTTCCCTGTCACCTCCCCACACCCCCATCCACATCACACTGACCTCCCTCCCTGCCCACCTTTGGTAAACGTAACCGAAAGGCAACTGGGTTGACTCTTTTAATAATAAGAAATGGCCCAATAAATTTGGGTCCCAGTCTAGCTGAGGATTGTCGAAGCCTGATGTTGCGAGTCGACAACCACACCCTATCTCCCACCTTAAAAGTGCAAGGACGTCGGAGCCTGTCAGAAAATTTCTTCTCTCGAAAGGCCGCTTTTCTGAGAGCAAGGTGCACCTTTTTCCAAATGGCTCTGAGATGGGAGGTTAAGGTAAGCGAGGAGACTGAGGAATGATGAAAAAAAGAATTAGCTCTGGGGTGAAAACCAAAAACTGAAAAGAATGGAGACTCTTTAGTGGAGGAATGACAAGAATTATTGTAAGCAAATTCAGCCAACGGAAGAAACTCGGACCAATCATTCTGGAGTTTGGCTGAATACAAGCGCAAATATTGTTTCAATGATTGGTTAACTCGTTCGGTTTGCCCGTTGGATTGTGGGTGGTAACCGGATGTTAACGACAATTTCATCTTCAATGAGGCACAAAAACATTTCCAGAATTGTGCGATGAATTGTGGACCCCGATCAGAAACAATATCAGTAGGTAACCCATGAAGCCTGAATACATGGCGGAGAAACAAAACTGCCAACCCTTGGGCAGAAGGCAATCGGGGAAGAGCAATAAAATGAGCCATTTTACTAAAACGGTCCACTACCACCCATATGACTCGGAATCCGGCTGAAAGGGGAAGGTCAACCACAAAATCCATGGAAATATGAGACCACGGCCTGAGAGGAACATTTAAGGGCATAAGTTGCCCGATGGGCAAGGAACGGGGAACCTTATGCTGTGCACAAACCTGACATGAATAAACAAATTCCTTGACGTCTTTAGAAAGACCAGGCCACCATACTGAGCGAGAGACTAACTCCAATGTCTTAGAGACTCCTGGATGCCCTGAAACTTTGTTATCATGGAATTCCGTTAAAACAGTAACTCTCAAAAACTCAGGGACGTAAAGACGACCAGCAGGAGTAATTCTAGGAGCTTGGTGTTGAAGCTGTTTTAACTGGGTAAATAAATCTTGTGTGAGGCCCGCCCAGATGACCGAAGATGGAAGTATGGGGGTAACAGGATTGTTATTGTGAACCGGAAGAAAGCTATGTGACAGGGCATCAGCCTTAGTATTCTTGGAACCAGGCCTGAAAGTGATTATAAATTTGAAACGCGTAAAAAATAATGCCCAACGTGCCTGCCGGGCATTAAGCCGCTTAGCCGATTCAATCTATTGCAGGTTCTTATGGTCAGTCAATACCGAAATAGTATGTTTTGCTCCCTCCAGCCAATGCCTCCACTCCTCGAAAGCCCATTTTACCGCCAGTAACTCCCGATTACCAACGTCATAGTTGGATTCAGCGGAGGAGAATTTCCTGGACATAAAGGCACAAGGATATAACTCCAGAGACTCCGGATCCTTTTGAGAAAGGATAGCCCCCACTCCAACCTCCGAGGCATCAACCTCCACCACAAAGGGCAATTCCGGATTAGGATGTCTGAGGACTGGAGCCGAGACAAAGGCTTGTTTCTAGGCCCGGAAGGACAACTCAGCTTCACGCGACCAGTTGGTAGGATCCGCTCCTTTCTTTGTCAGAGCTACAATGGGAGCAACCAGGTCAGAAAAAGAATGAATGAACCTCCTATAATAATTTGCAAACCCTAAAAAACGCTTAATTGCTTTTAAATTGGTGGGTTGCGCCCAACTAAGGATGGCCTGGAGTTTCTTTGGTTCCATGGAAAATCCCTGAGGGCAAATTATGTACCCTAAAAAAGATACTTCCGTGACATGAAACTCACACTTCTCCAGCTTGGCATATAAATGATTCTCACATAACTTTTGAAGAACCAGACGCACCTGGGTAACATGTTGTTCCATTGATTTAGAAAAAATCAGGATGTCGTCTAAGTAAACGACCACGAATTTCCCTAGGAAGTCACGGAGCACATCGTTAATGAGGTCTTGAAAAACTGCCGGAGCATTGGACAGGCCGAACGGCATCACCAGGTATTCGTAGTGACCCGACTGAGTACTGAAGGCCGTTTTCCACTCATCTCCAGATTTAATTCGGATGAGGTTGTACGCTCCTCTAAGGTCAATTTTAGAAAAATCACAGCAGAACGTAACTGATCAAAGAGTACAGAAATCAACGGCAAAGGATAGGTGTTTTTAACTGAGATCTTATTCAGGGCTCTAAAATCAATGCAAGGTCTAAGCGAGCCATCCTTTTTCTCCACAAAGAAGAAGCCTGCACTTAAAGGAGATTTTGATGGTCTAATAAATCCTTTCTCAAGGCTCTCCTTTACATAATCATTCATAGCCGCAGTTTCTGGCCCGGATAATGCATATAATCTTCCCTTTGGCAATGCGGCACCAGGAATGAACTCAATAGCACAATCATAAGGCCGATGGGGAGGCAGAATGTCCGCATTGCCTTTGGAGAAAACATCAGCAAACTCCTGGTATTCCACCGGAATGAGTTCTGGAATGATAGCTGCTACTCTGACTGGAAACGTGATACATTCCTTATCACAAAAAGTACCCCAATGTGAAATCTCCCCCGACCGCCAATCAATGGTGGGATTATGAAAGGCCAGCCAAGGGTGACCCAGAACAACTGGAACTGCTGGGCAATGTGTAAGAAAGAACTCGATTTTCTCGGAATGTAGAGCTCCTACTGTAAGTAGTACAGGGGGTGTACGGAGAGAAATAATCCCATTAGACAGCGGACTCCCATCTAAGCCATGCATGGTGACACACCTACCCAAAGGTAACTGAGGAATGCCTAAGGCCTTAGCCCAAGTTAAATCCATAAAGTTTCCTGCAGCTCCACTGTCAACAAAAGCCGACACCAAAGAACTGAGGCTGCCAAAGGAAACTTTAACTGGGACTAAAAGGGAGTTATTCGAGGAGATAAGCTGCAGACCTAGGTGAACCCCCTCACAATTCACCTGGTCAAAGCGTTTCCCGACTTGTTCGGACAATTACGAGCAAAATGTCCCTTACCCCCACAGTACAGACAAAGACCAGAATTTTGCCTTCTGGCTCTTTCTTCAGGAGACAGCCGGAAGAGACCCATCTGCATGGTCTCCTCTACGTCTTCAGGAATGGAATATACACACGGACTTGACCTTACAGGTGCTCCTTTTTCAGCCCTCCGCTCTCTGAGACGACGATCAATCTTAATAGAAAGCTCCATGAGTTTATCGAGAGTCTCAGGAGCGGGGTACTGAAGGAGACTGTCTTTTATAGACTCTGATAAGCCGAGGCGAAACTGACTGCGCAGGGCTGGGTCATTCCAGCCACAGTCGTTCGACCAACGGCGAAACTCCGTACAATAAACCTCTGCAGGATTTCTACCCTGTCTGAGAGCGCGCAACTGACTTTCAGCGGACGCCTCTCTATCAGGGTCATCATACAAGAGCCCTAAAGACTCAAAAAAAGCGTCAATTGACAACAATGCCGGATCCTCTGCTCTTAAACCAAATGCCCAGGTCTGAGGATCCCCCTGGAGCAAAGAAATAATAAACCCGACCCGCTGAGATTCAGTACCCGAGGAAGTCGGTCTTAAACGAAAATAAAGTTTACAGGATTCTTTAAAATTAAAAAAACTCTTTTCTATCACCAGAAAAACGGTCAGCAAATGCATCTTTGGTTCAGGGACTACCCTTGGGGAAGCTCGCAAAAGATCTTCCTGCGACTTCACCCGAAGAGAAAGATCCTGAACCATCTGAGTAAGTTCTAGAATCTGGCTGACTCAGAGCTGACCAGGATTTGGCCCTAAACCTGTTGGATTCATGAGGCCGATAAACTCTCACAAAACTGAATGAGAAAAAATTAAACCCTGTTTAATTTTAAGTTTTGGTATGGCCGGTAATAATGTTATGATTCCAGCACTCTGGTCAGAGAAGATCTTATGGCAAGGACTGGAGCACTGGAACGGAATGCTGGGGAAGGGAGCAGGACAGGAAAATAGCCCCTGGCGCCCTAACTCTGTTGTCTCACCCGTGTTGTCAGAAATCCCCTGCGAGACTATGGTTTCTTGAGCCCTTGGCAGCCGCGTTTGAAGGGCGGATTATGTCTGCCCAACTTCGATGCCCCCCGGTCTTAATGAGAGACAAAGGGAAACCTGAGACAGGGTGATAACAAGAGGCCCTCTAACTAAACAACCAGGCCAGGGGCTAAGCAAACTCAAAACTATAATATGTGCGGAGAAACCGCCAGGAAAAAGGACAACCAAAATATCCACTTGTCCAATTCTCCTACCCGGCACCGCCAAGTACCAGAGAGGACTTGTGGAAGCGGAACCCTCCGCAAGTGCTCCAAACACAAAATATAAAAGGTAAAGCGGCTGAGCCGCAACACACGGCAGAGCCGCAACTCACGAACACCACTGGATATAAAACGGTGATCAGTCAGGACTCCAGGGAACCAAACGACCTCTTGGGATGAGATGATAACTCCCGAATACCGGACTTCTGCGGACTGGAATGACCGGATACAGCAGGACTGGAAACAGACTCTCAGCAAACAAAGGCAGCATGCAGGAAGCTATTACCGGCGTCTGTGAGAAGCCCTGGGAGTGTATTTAACAAGGAGTCCTCCAATCAGCTGCTAAAGGCTGATTAGAATAAATGCCAGAGAGCAGGTGAATATCTTAATTTCCTAAAGCCTAGCAACGGGGAACGCGGTCCGCCAGTGGCGTCCCCGTTGCTAGGGTCCGTGCGGCTCAGCGCGCCCGGCGTCTAGCGTTGCTAGGGAGCCGGCGGCTGTACGTGCACGGCGTCTCTAGTTGCTAGGCGCCGGGCCGCGCAGACCATCAAGCGGACCCCGGCGCCTAACAGTATGACTCCCAAAAACAACAACCGCGTCATTGGGACCAACTGCGATTTTGGCAAGTTTAGGAGCCAACCATGTTGTTGAAGAACTGTCAGGGAGAGTGCAATGTTTTGCACCAATTGGTCCCTGGATCTCGCCTTTATCAGGAGATCATCCAAGTACGGGATAATTGTGACTTCTTGCTTGCGAAGGAGAACCATAATTTCCGCCATCACCCTGGTGAAAATCCTCGGAGCCGTGGACAGACCAAACGGCAATGTCTGAAATTGGTAATGACAATCCTGAATTGCAAACCTTAGGTAGCTTGAGGCAGTGGCTAAATGGGAACATGTAAGTAGGCATCCTTTATGTCTACCAAAACCATGAAATCTCCGTCCTCCGGACTGGAGATCACTGCCCTGAGAAATTCCATCTTGAAATTGAATTTCTTTAGGAAGAAATTGAGGGATTTCAGATTTAAGATTGGTCTGACTGAGCCGTCCGGCTTCGGGACCACGAAGAGGCTTGAATAAAAACCTTCTCCCTGCTGACTAAGGCCAATTTGAACAATCGGTGAGGGGGAACGTCTTGAAACCCCAGTTTGTACCCTTGGGACACTATTTGTAAAACCCACGAGTCCAGGTCCGAATGAATCCAGAACTGACTGAAGAGTTTTAGACGTGCCCCCACTGGTGTGGGCTCCTGCAAGAAAGCCCCAGTGTCATGCAGTGGATTTGGCAGAAGCAGAGGACAATCTCTGGTCCTGCGATCTTGAAGAGGCTACAGACCTCTTCCTTTTCCTTCCTTTACCTGCAAAGAAAGGGGAATCTAAACTTCTTGCATATCTATTGGGCCAAAATGACTGCGGTAGATAATGATGCGTCTTCATCCGTTGACAGGGAACATAGGGCAAGAAGGTTGACAAGCTATTACCGGCGTCTGTGTGAAGCACTGAGAAGGTATTTAGCAGGGAGTCCTTCAATCAGAAGTTCAGAGCCTGATTAGCACAATGCCGTGCAGCTGCCTTGCTGCACGACCAGAAGACAAGTGTGTGTGTGTAGTTTACTTGATTGACCCTGCAAGGGGAGCGCAGTCCGTCCGTGGCGTCCCCGTTGCTAGGGTCCAGGCGGCTCAGCGCGCCCGGCGTCCTAGCGTTGCTAGGGAGCCGGCGGCTAGCACACTCGGCGTCCCTAGTTGCTAGGCGCCGGGCCGCGAGGACATCGCGGACCACGGCGCCTAACACCTGTGTGTTCTCTTCCTCTCCTACCTCACACTGGAACTGGCCGCCCAGAGAACGAGAGGGCAGCGGCTGACATCAGAGAGGGTGCAGCAATCTGTGTGGGCAGAGCCCCTCACAGCAAGGTGTCCTTATGCTGTGCCCCGTGTAATCACTGTGATCCATACAGACTCTCACCCTGGTATGCTCTCTATTATTTATTTTTTTACACTGCGGCATGCTCGAGGGAAGGGAGCAGGCACCACCCCACCGCCACTACTCCTCCGCCAGCATCACTGCCGAGCCGGTCAGTGTTCCGGCGGCAATGAGCAGTAGGCAGCCACCAGCAACAACAGTCAGGAAGCTGTTACTCCCGGCAGCAGTAGCGTCAAGCTGCAATTCAGCCAGCGGCACGATGATCCGGGAGACAGTGGCAGCACAGGGAAGCAGTACCCCCTCCAATCGCAGCACCAACTAGGAGACTGAGGCAGCAACCTGCCCCCAGCAGCAGCACCACCCTGATGATAGGTAAGATGCATTTTGGTGTCACAAGAAGGTGGCCGGAGTAGTGGCTGGCTGTGGTCACACCCCGGGGAAAAGTGATAGTGATTTCAGTGTTCCCTTGCGCGGGGATTGGATGTGTAGATGTATGGAGGCTATGTATGTATAGATGTGAGCGGCAGTGTGCGGATGTATGAGAGCGGCAGTGTGCGGATGTATGAGAGCGGCAATGTACGGCTGTATAACTGCGTCGGTGTGCGGCTGTATGAGTGCGATGGTGTGCGGCTGTATGCGTGCGGCGGTGTGCGGCTGTAAGAGTGCGGCAGTGTGCGGCTGTAAGAGTACGGCTGTAAGAGTGCGGCTGTAAGAGTGCGGCTGTAAGAGTGCGGCTGTAAGAGTGCGGGGTTGTACGGATGTATGAGAGCGGGGTTGTACGGATGTATGAGAGCGGGGTTGTACGGATGTATGAGAGCGGCAGTGTATGGATGTATGAGAGCAACAGTGTACAGTTGTGTGAGAGCGGCAGTGTGCGGATGTATGAGAGTGGCGGTGTACGGATGTATGAGAGCGGCAGTGTATGGATGGCAGCGTCATAGGGAGGGATGTCGGAATGCTGTTATAGGGTTCCTAATACAAAATGCCACGTTGGGCTTGATGGGCAGGTAGTGCGGCAAGCACACCCAAATTGGCATCTGACGTCGCCTGCAGTCCACACTGTTGTGAGGAGTCAGAATTAATTTTGACTGTGTAGTGTACTCACAGAGGACCTACCGCCCGTCCCCTCCTCGCATCTGAGCAGCAGGTCAGGCTCTTATTTTCTTTTTAATCAGGAGAGGCCGAGTGAACTGTGAGCAGGGGGGCAGAGCTACATGGGACCCAGAGGGGCTGCTGTGCTGTCAGAGAGGGAGAGGAAGAGAGAGATGAAGCTACTGCAGATCCCCAGCTGATTGTGAGGTGCCGGGTTGAAGGGTGATGTGATCACCCTTCTCCCTCGCTGCCGCTGGGGACCGCATCTAGGCTTCCTCCATCGAGGGCATGCGGCGCAGCAGTGGGCAGCGTGTAATGAGTTTGTCTGACTCATTATACTGCTGCCTGTTGTGGACACCTCCGTCCATACGGACTGGTGTACATGCCCAGCACAGAGGTGACAGTGTTGGTGGAAGTGCTGCCCAGTTCTGACCCTGCAGGCCTCCCTGATCTGACTGCGGCCGCTGCTACTGCTGCGGCCCGAAACCCCTGCCGGTCCCCTCCATAGACTTCTGCCTGTCCAGCGCTGAGGTACTAGGGGTATCCCAGCTGCGGGAAGGGTATGTCTCTGGCTTTCTCTCCGGCAGGGGAAGGTGACAGCGGCGGAGGAAGTGTTGCCCACCTCAGACACTGCAGGCCTCCCCGATCCAGCTGCGGCCACAGTTGATGCTGCCAGAACCCCCTGCTGGTCTCCTTTGTTGACTGCCGCATGGCCAGTGCTGAAGTACTGGGGGTAGGCCAGCTACGGGAAGAGTGTATCTGCCTCGGGCTCTCTCTCTCTGTCAGGGGAAGGAAGGGCTGATTCTCAGGCACAACAGGGAGGGCTAGGCTGCAGGAACACAGCACTGGAAGAAACAGGAGGCCGAACTCATGACCAAAAAGTGAGCAGTGCAGTGATCAGCCCCCTAGTCTTTCCCTCTCTCTGGGTGCAGAGCTGTATTCTACAGAGAGAGCTGGGATGGGAAGAAGGGGAACGGCACCTGACACACACATACACGCGCGGCACCTGACACACACATACACGCGCAACACCTGACACACACACATACACGTGCGGCACCTGACACACACACACGTAGCATCAGACACAATAAAATAAACATGCAGCACCTGACCCACACATACACGCGCAACACCTGACACACACACATATACGTGCGGCACCTGACACACACACACGTAGCATCAGACACAATAAAATAAACATGCAGCACCTGACCCACACATACACGCGCAACACCTGACACACACACACATACACGTGCGGCACCTGACACACACACGTACCATCAGACACAATAAAATAAACATGCAGCACCTGACACATGCATATACACGCAGCACCTGACACATGCATATACACGCAGCACCTGACACATGCATATACACGCAGCACCTGACACATGCATATACACGCAGCACCTGACACATACATATACACGCACACCATCAGACACACACATACACACGCAGTGCCTTACTCACACACACATAGACACGTGCAGCACCTGAGGCACACACATGTACACGCGCAGCACCTGACGCACACACATGTACACGCGCAGCACCTGACGCACACTCATGTACACACGCAGCACCTGACGCACACTCATGTACACGCGCAGCACCTAATGCACACTCATGTACACGCGCAGCACCTGACGCACACTCATGTACACGCGCATCACCTGACACAGACATACGTATTCATGCACAGCACCAGACATACACTTGTACACACGCGGAGCACCTGATACTCACACACATATACACCCGCAACACCTGACACACACACACACACACACGTGCGGCAGCTGACGCATACACACGCACCATCAGACACACTCATATATACACGCAGCACCTGACACACACATACACACAGGAGCTGACACACACATACACAGGCAGCACCTGACACACACACACATATACACGCGCAGCACCTGACACCACGCACTCACACGTACAAGCAATGCATTTCACGCCTACCTCCAGCCTCAGTTACAGGCTGCTGCCGCCTACCCCCCTCCCTGCATCAGCTGCAAAGGCAGCAAAATATTTTGACCAAAGTCTAAAGGCCCGTACACATTAAACGATGTCGCTCTGTGAGCTACATCGTCTAATGTTTCCCCTCCCGGGCCGGCCGGCGGCCGACTGTACACACTGAGCGATATGACCGCTCATATCGCTCAGTGACGTCACGCCCCCGCCAGCCCTGCATGAAGGTCGTGGACGACAGTCCACATCCTTCCTGCATGCCCTACCGACAGCGAAGATTGTTGCCGACCCGCGGGGCCGCGCATCGTTTGTCGCTGGCTGCATACACACTTAACGATAAAATGAGCGACGTCGCTCATTAAATCGTTAAGTGTGTACGGACCTTAAACAATTTGGTTTGGTTAATAAAATAATTTTGCACAGAACAGTGATGTTATACGAACATTTTCATTAAACATTTAAAAAATCAAATGTTTATTCTTTAAGTGAAATTTTACATTTCTGAATAAAAAAAATAAATTTAAAAAAAGCGATGAAATTCTATAGACAAAAAACCTTACGGTTTCACATGTCCCATTAAGGCTTCTTAGACATGATCGAAATTTCAGAAACCTGTTGTAACTCTTCCACTCAAACTCCAAAAAGCAATGAAATTCCAATCATTAAGGCTGACGCCTTAATGGACGTGTTCCTTGCGCAATACAGATATGGTATGCCATCACAGCCTGTGGGTAAGTGCAGATTCAGCACTCTCACAGAGTGAGATTGCTGTCACTCACACAATGGTGGAGCTGCTAATTCACAGATTTGTGTGCTCATTGGAATACACACATGCAGTCTATGCAACTGAAGGTCTGAGCGGAAGACAAAGCTGCTCAGATGAGGTAAGAGTGTTGTTGATTGGAGGGAGGAGAGAGGTGTGGATGGGGGAACAGAAGTGTGTGGATAGAGGGAACACTAAGCAGCACTAATGGGGGGGACAGAGAAACACAGGGGGTAATTCAGACCGCAGCAGCAGCAGCGATTGCAGTCTGAATTAGTTTGTGAGGTGCGCACGTGCAATGGCCGCACTGCGCGTGCGTACCCCAGGAGCCCAGTGAGATGCTATCACCCTGCCTGATTGATAGGCAGAGGTGGTTGCGGGGAAGGAGGGGGGCGTGCAAACAGCGTTAGAATGCCATTGGCAGGGCATGGTCTGCACAACGGAGGCGTTTCCGGACCACTGGGGGGTGGGCTGTGGCGGTTATCCCCCTGCCAAGAGCGCAGGATCCACTAAATTTACCTTCAGGATGTCAGCTACATGAATAGGGTAAGAGTGGTGTGGATAGGGGGTAGATTAAGCAGCAAGTATGGGAAGGGAGACAGAGCGGTGCAGATGGGGGAAATGGTGCAGATGGGTTGAAAACACTGGCATGGATGGGTAGAAAACTGGTGCAGATGGGAGAGAAGACAGTGTGCCATGTACTGGAGGAGGCGGAGTGACGTTGAAGAAGGAAACACTGAGCAGCACAGAGAGAAGGAAACGGTGGTACAGACAATGCACAGGTGGGGAAAGACAGATGGTACAGATAAGTTAGTACAGACTAGCACAGATGGGAGAACACAGCAGTAGGGATTGGGGAAGACCGGGCAGCATGGGGGTGTATAGGGGAAGTAAGTGTAGATGCATAGACCGTAGATGGGGTATTATAGTTTAGCAATTAACCAAGATGTTTGAGGGAGCTAAATGTGTATACTAAGTGAGATGGATGTATGGAGTTAGAAGGATGTTGTAACAAGGTGGCTTTGTTGTGTTGACTGAATGGGATGGTTGTGGGCACTGTGTGGGATGGGAGCACCACAAAACTGCTCAGACCTTCAGTTGCATAGACTGCATGTGTGTATTCCAATGAGCACACAAATCTGTGAATTAGCAGCTCCACCATTGTGTGAGTGACAGCAATCTCACTCTGTGAGAGTGCTGAATCTGCACTTACCCACAGGCTGTGATGGCATACCATATCTGTATTGCGCAAGGAACACGTCCATTAAGGCGTCAGCCTTAATGATCGGAATTTCATTGCTTTTTGGAGTTTGAGTGGAAGAGTTACAACAGGCTTCTGAAATTTCGATCATGTCTAAGAAGCCTTAATGGGACATGTGAAACCGTAAGGTTTTTTGTCTATGGAATATATATATATCACAAACATATATGATTCATACATATATCACACACACATACATGATACATACATGAGAAAGACCTGGGATGGTGATGAGGCCAGGGCCCCCTGCTGATGTTGCGTTGAGGTTCAATCCCACCCAGGGACCTAATTGACCTTGTTATCAGATTTTGGTGATCTTTAAGTAGACAAGTCAAATTTCATACCCCCTGTTATGGTGTAGGGTACCTGGCCTTCTCTGATGTAATCAGAGTTAGATTTGATTCAGTGATTTTATAAAAACATCTAGGAAGCACAATTTAGCAGTGGGTTGCAGAGAAAAAGAAATATGCTGGCAAAAAAATCAAATTGCGTGATTAAACAGCTCTTCATTTTCTGGCTTTATTTTTATGCTAACAAATTTGTTCTCTGAAAAGTGTCCACAAAGCCAAGTCTCTGATTAACACCTTTGTAGGGATGGTTTTTCACCTATTACTAAATTAAACTTGCTTCATTGGAAAGGCAGCAAGATGCATCCTCATTTCAATGTCTACTGAAATAATACAGGTTGACACCAGGAAACATTAACGCCACTGCATCCTTGCTGCTTTCTCATGTGGAAGTCTGTTTAATGTGAAAACAAGGTGATATCTAATTAGCACACAGGTAAGGAATTAAGAAAATCTTTATTTAAGGGTGAAGATGTTTCTCACAAAATCGTTGCCCCAATGCATCATTGAAATTCAAGCTGGAAAGATGATTTTAAAATATCACTTGTACATTTTGTATTGCTCTTCTGGTGACAATGTAGTTTGTTTTTGTCAATTACCATTTTAATAATAGGGTAAAGAAAATGAAGTGGATTTTTGAAAGAAAACAATACTGTCAATATACTATTAAAACAAATTAAAATGGTAAAAGTTATTGTACTTTAAGTAAAAATAAAAGAGACAAAATATCAATCCCAGTTTTGGATTACTTTAATTAACAAAAAAAAAATGCATATAGCAGAGGATAGTTTCAATCTGCCTACCTCTGGGTTATGGGCCCAGCATGCTTCCATTGCAGTACTCTGCTGCACATGTAAGTTCAAGAGATCCTGAAGCACTCACTCATCATGGGAAAGTACCAATGTGTTTCTTCGTTGGTTGATGGAAGAAACATCTTACAAAAACTCTCCAGATTATTGACTTTTTAAAGCAGGGCTGGCCAAACCAGTCCTCGAGATCTACTAACAGTTCACATTTTCTAGACTACCTAGCTGGTGCACAGGTGTAGTCATTACTAATTAAGATGTGCTGCATTCATTCCTAACTGACCATTCTACAGATCTCCAGGAGGCCTGGAAAACATGAACTGTTGGAAGATCTCGAGGACCGGTTTGGCCAGCCCTGTTTTAAAGTTTTTCTAGGAAACGTTTTAGATGAATGCTTATTAGCCTTTGTCAGTATGGACTTTTGCAAAGTGTCTCTGTGGCACAATCAGTTAGTATGTACGGCTATTAACCAAAAGGTTGGTGGTTCAATCCCACCCAGGGACCTAATTGACCTTATCAGATTTTGGTGATCTTTAAGTAGACAAGTCAAAATTTCAAACCCCCTGTTATGGTGTAGGGTACCTGGCCTTCTCTGATGTAATCAGAGTTAGATTTGATTCAGTGATTTTATAAAAACAGCTAGGAAGCACAATTTAGCAGTGGGTTGCAGAGAAAAAAAATATGCTGGCAGAAAAATCCAATTGAGTGATTAAACAGCTCTTTATTTTCTGGCTTTATTTTTATGCTAACAAATTTGTTCTCTGAAAAGTGTCCACAAAGCCAAGTCTCTGATTAACACCTTTGTAGGGATGGTTTTTCACCTATTACTAAATTAAACTTGCTTCATTGGAAAGGCAGCAAGATGTATCCTCATTTCAATGTCTACTGAAATAATACAGGTTGACACCAGGAAACATTAACGCCACTGCATCCTTGCTGCTTTCTCATGTGGAAGTCTGTTTAATGTGAAAACAAGGTGATATCTAATTAGCACACAGGTAAGGAATTAAGAAAATCTTTATTTAAGGGTGAAGATGTTTCTCACAAAATCGTTGCCCCAATGCATCATTGAAATTCAAGCTGGAAAGATGATTTTAATATATCACTTGTACATTTTGTATTGCTCTTCTGGTGACAATGTAGTTTGTTTTTGTCAATTACCATTTTAATAATAGGGTAAAGAAAATTAAGTGGATTTTTGAAAGAAAACAATACTGTCAATATACTATTAAAACAAATTAAAATGGTAAAAGTTATTGTACTTTAAGTAAAAATAAAAGAGACAAAATATCAATCCCAGTTTTGGATTACTTTAATTAACAAAAAAAAAATGCATATAGCAGAGGATAGTTTCAATCTGCCTACCTCTGGGTTATGGGCCCAGCATGCTTCCATTGCAGTACTCTGCTGCACATGTAAGTTCAAGAGATCCTGAAGCACTCACTCATCATGGGAAAGTATCAATGTGTTTCTTCGTTGGTTGATGGAAGAAACATCTTACAAAAACTCTCCAGATTATTGACTTTTTAAAGTTTTTCTAGGAAACGTTTTAGATGAATGCTTATTAGCCTTTGTCAGTATGGACTTTTGCAAAGTGTCTCTGTGGTGCAATCGGTTAGTGTGTTTGGCTATTAACCAAAAGGTTGGTGGTTTAATCCCACCCAGGGACGTAATTGACCTTGTTATCAGATTTTGGTGATCTTTAAGTAGACAAGTCAAATTTCATACCCCCTGTTATGGTGTAGGGTACCTGGCCTTCTCTGATGTAATCAGAGTTAGATTTGATTCAGTGATTTTATAAAAACATCTAGGAAGCACAATTTAGCAGTGGGTTGCAGAGAAAAAGAAATATGCTGGCAAAAAAATCAAATTGCGTGATTAAACAGCTCTTCATTTTCTGGCTTTATTTTTATGCTAACAAATTTGTTCTTCATTACGTCCCTGGGTGGGATTGAACCACCAACCTTTTGGTTAATAGCCAAACACACTAACCGATTGCGCCACAGAGACACTTTGCAAAAGTCCATACTGACAAAGGCTAATAAGCATTCATCTAAAACGTTTCCTAGAAAAACTTTAAAAAGTCAATAATCTGGAGAGTTTTTGTAAGATGTTTCTTCCATCAACCAACGAAGAAACACATTGGTACTTTCCCATGATGAGTGAGTGCTTCAGGATCTCTTGCACTTACATGTGCAGCAGAGTACTGCAATGGAAGCATGCTGGGCCCATAACCCAGAGGTAGGCAGATTGAAACTATCCTCTGCTATATGCATTTTTTTTGTTAATTAAAGTAATCCAAAACTGGGATTGATATTTTGTCTCTTTTATTTTTACTTAAAGTACAATAACTTTTACCATTTTAATTTGTTTTAATAGTATATTGACAGTATTGTTTTCTTTCAAAAATCCACTTCATTTTCTTTACCCTATTATTAAAATGGTAATTGACAAAAACAAACTACATTGTCACCAGAAGAGCAATACAAAATGTACAAGTGATATATTAAAATCATCTTTCCAGCTTGAATTTCAATGATGCATTGGGGCAACGATTTTGTGAGAAACATCTTCACCCTTAAATAAAGATTTTCTTAATTCCTTACCTGTGTGCTAATTAGATATCACCTTGTTTTCACATTAAACAGACTTCCACATGAGAAAGCAGCAAGGATGCAGTGGCGTTAATGTTTCCTGGTGTCAACCTGTATTATTTCAGTAGACATTGAAATGAGGATACATCTTGCTGCCTTTCCAATGAAGCAAGTTTAATTTAGTAATAGGTGAAAAACCATCCCTACAAAGGTGTTAATCAGAGACTTGGCTTTGTGGACACTTTTCAGAGAACAAATTTGTTAGCATAAAAATAAAGCCAGAAAATGAAGAGCTGTTTAATCACGCAATTTGATTTTTTTGCCAGCATATTTCTTTTTCTCTGCAACCCACTGCTAAATTGTGCTTCCTAGATGTTTTTATAAAATCACTGAATCAAATCTAACTCTGATTACATCAGAGAAGGCCAGGTACCCTACACCATAACAGGGGGTATGAAATTTGACTTGTCTACTTAAAGATCACCAAAATCTGATAACAAGGTCAATTACGTCCCTGGGTGGGATTGAACCACCAACCTTATGGTTAATAGCCGTACACACTAACTGATTGCGCCACAGAGACACTTTGCAAAAGAACATACTGACAAATGCTAATAAGCATTCATCTAAAACGTTTCCTAGAAAAACTTAAAAACAGGGCTGGCCAAACCGGTCCTCGAGATCTTCAAACAGTTCATGTTTTCCAGGCCTCCTGGAGATCTGTAGAATGGTCAGTTAGGAATGAATGCAGCACATCTTAATTAGTAATGACTACACCTGTGCACCAGCTAGGTAGTCTAGAAAATGTGAACTGTTAGTAGATCTCGAGGACTGGTTTGGCCAGCCCTGCTTTAAAAAGTCAATAATCTGGAGAGTTTTTGTAAGATGTTTCTTCCATCAACCAACGAAGAAACACATTGGTACTTTCCCATGATGAGTGAGTGCTTCAGGATCTCTTGAACTTACATGTGCAGCAGAGTACTGCAATGGAAGCATGCTGGGCCCATAACCCAGAGGTAGGCAGATTGAAACTATCCTCTGCTATATGCATTTTTTTTTTGTTAATTAAAGTAATCCAAAACTGGGATTGATATTTTGTCTCTTTTATTTTTACTTAAAGTACAATAACTTTTACCATTTTAATTTGTTTTAATAGTATATTGACAGTATTGTTTTCTTTTAAAAATCCACTTCATTTTCTTTACCCTATTATTAAAATGGTAATTGACAAAAACAAACTACATTGTCACCAGGAGAGCAATACAAAATGTACAAGTGATATATTAAAATCATCTTTCCAGCTTGAATTTCAATGATGCATTGGGTCAACAATTTTGTGAGAAACATCTTCACCCTTAAATAAAGATTTTCTTAATTCCTTACCTGTGTGCTAATTAGATATCACCTTGTTTTCACATTAAACAGACTTCCACATGAGAAAGCAGCAAGGATGCAGTGGCGTTAATGTTTCCTGGTGTCAACTTGTATTATTTCAGTAGACATTGAAATGAGGATGCATCTTGCTGCCTTTCCAATGAAGCAAGTTTAATTTAGTAATAGGTGAAAAACCATCCTTACAAAGGTGTTAATCAGAGACTTGGCTTTGTGGACACTTTTCAGAGAACAAATTTGTTAGCATAAAAATAAAGCCAGAAAATGAAGAGCTGTTTAATCACTCGATTGGATTTTTCTGCCAGCATATTTTTTTTCTCTGCAACCCACTGCTAAATTGTGCTACCTAGCTGTTTTTTATAAAATCACTGAATCAAATCTAACTCTGATTACATCAGAGAAGGCCATGTACCCTACACCATAAGAGGAGGTTTGAAATTTTGACTTGTCTACTTAAATATCACCAAAATCTGATCACAAGGTTAATTACGTCCCTGGGAGGGATTGAACCACCAACCTTTTGGTTAATAGTCAAACACACTAACCGATTGCGCCACAGAGACACTTTGCAAAAAGTGCATACTGACAAAGGCTAATATGCATACATCTAGAACGTTTCCTAGAAAAACATTAAAAAATCAATAATCTGGAGAGTTTTTGTAAGATGTTTCTTCCATCAACCAATGAAGAAACACATTGGTACTTTCCCATGATGAGTGAGTGCTTCAGGATCTCTTGCACTTACGTGTGCAGCAGAGTACTGCAATGGAAGCATGCTGGACCCATAACCCAGAGGTAGGCAGTTTGAAACTATCCTTTGCTATATGCATTTTTTTTTGTTAATTTAAGTAATCAAAACTGGGATTGATATTTTTGCTCTTTTATTTTTACTTAAAGTACAATAACTTTTACCATTTTAATTTGTTTTAATAGTATATTGACAGTATAGTTTTCTTTCAAAAATCCACTTAATTTTCTTTACCCTATTATTAAAATGGTAATTGACAAAAAAAAACTACATTGTCAACAGAAGAGCAATACAAAATGTACAAGTGATATATTAAAATCATCTTTCCAGCTTGAATTTCAATGATGCATTGGGGCAACAATTTTGTGAGAAACATCTTCACCCTTAAATAAAGATTTTCGTAATTTCTTACCTGTGTGCTAATTAGATATCACCTTGTTTTCACATTAAACAGACTTCCACATGAGAAAGCAGCAAGGATGCAGTGGCGTTAATGTTTCCTGGTGTCAACTTGTATTATTTCAGTAGACATTGAAATGAGGATGCATCTTGCTGCCTTTCCAATGAAGCAAGTTTAATTTAGTAATAGGTGAAAAACCATCCTTCCAAAGGTGTTAATCAGAGACTTGGCTTTGTGGACACTTTTCAGAGAACAAATTTGTTAGCATAAAAATAAAGCCAGAAAATGAAGAGCTGTTTAATCACTCGATTGGATTTTTCTGCCAGCATATTTTTTTTCTCTGCAACCCACTGCTAAATTGTGCTACCTAGCTGTTTTTTATAAAATCACTGAATCAAATCTAACTCTGATTACATCAGAGAAGGCCATGTACCCTACACCATAAGAGGAGGTTTGAAATTTTGACTTGTCTACTTAAATATCACCAAAATCTGATCACAAGGTTAATTACGTCCCTGGGTGGGATTGAACCACCAACCTTTTGGTTAATAGTCAAACACACTAACCGATTGCGCCACAGAGACACTTTGCGAAAAGTACATACTGACAAAGGCTAATATGCATACATCTAGAACGTTTCCTAGAAAAACATTAAAAAATCAATAATCTGGAGAGTTTTTGTAAGATGTTTCTTCCATCAACTAATGAAGAAACACATTGGTACTTTCCCATGATGAGTGAGTGCTTCAGGATCTCTTGCACTTACGTGTGCAGCAGAGTACTGCAATGGAAGCATGCTGGACCCATAACCCAGAGGTAGGCAGTTTGAAACTATCCTTTGCTATATGCATTTTTTTTTGTTAATTTAAGTAATCAAAACTGGGATTGATATTTTTGCTCTTTTATTTTTACTTAAAGTACAATAACTTTTACCATTTTAATTTGTTTTAATAGTATATTGACAGTATAGTTTTCTTTCAAAAATCCACTTAATTTTCTTTACCCTATTATTAAAATGGTAATTGACAAAAAAAAACTACATTGTCAACAGAAGAGCAATACAAAATGTACAAGTGATATATTAAAATCATCTTTCCAGCTTGAATTTCAATGATGCATTGGGGCAACAATTTTGTGAGAAACATCTTCACCCTTAAATAAAGATTTTCATAATTTCTTACCTGTGTGCTAATTAGATATCACCTTGTTTTCACATTAAACAGACTTCCACATGAGAAAGCAGCAAGGATGCAGTGGCGTTAATGTTTCCTGGTGTCAACCTGTATTATTTCAGTAGACATTGAAATGAGGATGCATCTTGCTGCCTTTCCAATGAAGCAAGTTTAATTTAGTAATAAGTGAAAAACCATCCCTACAAAGGTGTTAATCAGAGACTTGGCTTTGTGGACACTTTTCAGAGAACAAATTTGTTAGCATAAAAATAAAGCCAGAAAATGAAGAGCTGTTTAATCACGCAATTTGATTTTTTTGCCAGCATATTTCTTTTTCTCTGCAACCCACTGCTAAATTGTGCTTCCTAGATGTTTTTATAAAATCACTGAATCAAATCTAACTCTGATTACATCAGAGAAGGCCAGGTACCCTACACCATAACAGGGGGTATGAAATTTGACTTGTCTACTTAAAGATCACCAAAATCTGATAACAAGGTCAATTAGGTCCCTGGGTGGGATTGAACCACCAACCTTTTGGTTAATAGCCGTACATACTAACTGATTGCGCCACAGAGACACTTTGCAAAAGTTCATACTGACAAAGGCTAATAAGCATTCATCTAAAACGTTTCCTAGAAAAACTTTAAAAAGTCAATAATCTGGAGAGTTTTTGTAAGATGTTTCTTCCATCAACCAACGAAGAAACACATTGGTACTTTCCCATGATGAGTGAGTGCTTCAGGATCTCTTGCACTTACATGTGCAGCAGAGTACTGCAATGGAAGCATGCTGGGCCCATAACCCAGAGGTAGGCAGATTGAAACTATCCTCTGCTATATGCATTTTTTTTTTGTTAATTAAAGTAATCCAAAACTGGGATTGATATTTTGTCTCTTTTATTTTTACTTAAAGTACAATAACTTTTACCATTTTAATTTGTTTTAATAGTATATTGACAGTATTGTTTTCTTTTAAAAATCCACTTCATTTTCTTTACCCTATTATTAAAATGGTAATTGACAAAAACAAACTACATTGTCACCAGAAGAGCAATACAAAATGTACAAGTGATATATTAAAATCATCTTTCCAGCTTGAATTTCAATGATGCATTGGGGCAACGATTTTGTGAGAAACATCTTCACCCTTAAATAAAGATTTTCTTAATTCCTTACCTGTGTGCTAATTAGATATCACCTTGTTTTCACATTAAACAGACTTCCACATGAGAAAGCAGCAAGGATGCAGTGGCGTTAATGTTTCCTGGTGTCAACCTGTATTATTTCAGTAGACATTGAAATGAGGATGCATCTTGCTGCCTTTCCAATGAAGCAAGTTTAATTTAGTAATAGGTGAAAAACCATCCCTACAAAGGTGTTAATCAGAGACTTGGCTTTGTGGACACTTTTCAGAGAACAAATTTGTTAGCATAAAAATAAAGCCAGAAAATGAAGAGCTGTTTAATCACGCAATTTGATTTTTTTGCCAGCATATTTCTTTTTCTCTGCAACCCACTGCTAAATTGTGCTTCCTAGATGTTTTTATAAAATCACTGAATCAAATCTAACTCTGATTACATCAGAGAAGGCCAGGTACCCTACACCATAACAGGGGGTATGAAATTTGACTTGTCTACTTAAAGATCACCAAAATCTGATAACAAGGTCAATTAGGTCCCTGGGTGGGATTGAACCTCAACGCAACATCAGCAGGGGGCCCTGGCCTCATCACCATCCCAGGTCTTTCTCATGTATGTATCATGTATGTGTGATATATGTATGTATGATATATGTATGAATCATATATGTTTGTGATATATATATATATATATATATATATATATATTTATATTCCATAGACAAAAAACCTTACGGTTTCACATGTCCCATTAAGGCTTCTTAGACATGATCGAAATTTCAGAAGCCTGTTGTAACTCTTCCACTCAAACTCCAAAAAGCAATGAAATTCCGATCATTAAGGCTGACGCCTTAATGGACGTGTTCCTTGCGCAATACAGATATGGTATGCCATCACAGCCTGTGGGTAAGTGCAGATTCAGCACTCTCACAGAGTGAGATTGCTGTCACTCACACAATGGTGGAGCTGCTAATTCACAGATTTGTGTGCTCATTGGAATACACACATGCAGTCTATGCAACTGAAGGTCTGAGCAGTTTTGTGGTGCTCCCATCCCACACAGTGCCCACAACCATCCCATTCAGTCAACACAACAAAGCCACCTTGTTACAACATCCTTCTAACTCCATACATCCATCTCACTTAGTATACACATTTAGCTCCCTCAAACATCTTGGTTAATTGCTAAACTATAATACCCCATCTACGGTCTATGCATCTACACTTACTTCCCCTATACACCCCCATGCTGCCCGGTCTTCCCCAATCCCTACTGCTGTGTTCTCCCATCTGTGCTAGTCTGTACTAACTTATCTGTACCATCTGTCTTTCCCCACCTGTGCATTGTCTGTACCACCGTTTCCTTCTCTCTGTGCTGCTCAGTGTTTCCTTCTTCAACGTCACTCCGCCTCCTCCAGTACATGGCACACTGTCTTCTCTCCCATCTGCACCAGTTTTCTACCCATCCATGCCAGTGTTTTCAACCCATCTGCACCATTTCCCCCATCTGCACCGCTCTGTCTCCCTTCCCATACTTGCTGCTTAATCTACCCCCTATCCACACCACTCTTACCCTATTCATGTAGCTGACATCCTGAAGGTAAATTTAGTGGATCCTGCGCTCTTGGCAGGGGGATAACCGCCACAGCCCACCCCCCAGTGGTCCGGAAACGCCTCCGTTGTGCAGACCATGCCCTGCCAATGGCATTCTAACGCTGTTTGCACGCCCCCCTCCTTCCCCGCAACCACCTCTGCCTATCAATCAGGCAGGGTGATAGCATCTCACTGGGCTCCTGGGGTACGCACGCGCAGTGCGGCCATTGCACGTGCGCACCTCACAAACTAATTCAGACTGCAATCGCTGCTGCTGCTGCGGTCTGAATTACCCCCTGTGTTTCTCTGTCCCCCCCATTAGTGCTGCTTAGTGTTCCCTCTATCCACACACTTCTGTTCCCCCATCCACACCGCTCTCCTCCCTCCAATCAACAACACTCTTACCTCATCTGAGCAGCTTTGTCTTCCGCTCAGACCTTCAGTTGCATAGACTGCATGTGTGTATTCCAATGAGCACACAAATCTGTGAATTAGCAGCTCCACCATTGTGTGAGTGACAGCAATCTCACTCTGTGAGAGTGCTGAATCTGCACTTACCCACAGGCTGTGATGGCATACCATATCTGTATTGCGCAAGGAACACGTCCATTAAGGCGTCAGCCTTAATGATTGGAATTTCATTGCTTTTTGGAGTTTGAGTGGAAGAGTTACAACAGGTTTCTGAAATTTCGATCATGTCTAAGAAGCCTTAATGGGACATGTGAAACCGTAAGGTTTTTTGTCTATGGAATTTCATCGCTTTTTTTAAATTTATTTTTTTTATTCAGAAATGTAAAATTTCACTTAAAGAATAAACATTTGATTTTTTAAATGTTTAATGAAAATGTTCGTATAACATCACTGTTCTGTGCAAAATTATTTTATTAACCAAACCAAATTGTTTAAGGTCCGTACACACTTAACGATTTAATGAGCGACGTCGCTCATTTTATCGTTAAGTGTGTATGCAGCCAGCGACAAACGATGCGCGGCCCCGCGGGTCGGCAACAATCTTCGCTGTCGGTAGGGCATGCAGGAAGGATGTGGACTGTCGTCCACGACCTTCATGCAGGGCTGGCGGGGGCGTGACGTCACTGAGCGATATGAGCGGTCATATCGCTCAGTGTGTACAGTCGGCCGCCGGCCGGCCCGGGAGGGGAAACATTAGACGATGTAGCTCACAGAGCGACATCGTTTAATGTGTACGGGCCTTTAGACTTTGGTCAAAATATTTTGCTGCCTTTGCAGCTGATGCAGGGAGGGGGGTAGGCGGCAGCAGCCTGTAACTGAGGCTGGAGGTAGGCGTGAAATGCATTGCTTGTACGTGTGAGTGCGTGGTGTCAGGTGCTGCGCGTGTATATGTGTGTGTGTGTCAGGTGCTGCCTGTGTATGTGTGTGTCAGCTCCTGTGTGTATGTGTGTGTCAGGTGCTGCGTGTATATATGAGTGTGTCTGATGGTGCGTGTGTATGCGTCAGCTGCCGCACGTGTGTGTGTGTGTGTCAGGTGTTGCGGGTGTATATGTGTGTGAGTATCAGGTGCTCCGCGTGTGTACAAGTGTATGTCTGGTGCTGTGCATGAATACGTATGTCTGTGTCAGGTGATGCGCGTGTACATGAGTGTGCGTCAGGTGCTGCGCGTGTACATGAGTGTGCATTAGGTGCTGCGCGTGTACATGAGTGTGCGTCAGGTGCTGCGTGTGTACATGAGTGTGCGTCAGGTGCTGCGCGTGTACATGTGTGTGCGTCAGGTGCTGCGCGTGTACATGTGTGTGCCTCAGGTGCTGCACGTGTCTATGTTGGTGTGAGTAAGGCACTGCGTGTGTATGTGTGTGTCTGATGGTGTGCGTGTATATGTATGTGTCAGGTGCTGCGTGTATATGCATGTGTCAGGTGCTGCGTGTATATGCATGTGTCAGGTGCTGCGTGTATATGCATGTGTCAGGTGCTGCGTGTATATGCATGTGTCAGGTGCTGCATGTTTATTTTATTGTGTCTGATGGTACGTGTGTGTGTCAGGTGCCGCACGTGTATGTGTGTGTGTGTCAGGTGTTGCGCGTGTATGTGTGGGTCAGGTGCTGCATGTTTATTTTATTGTGTCTGATGCTACGTGTGTGTGTGTGTGTCAGGTGCCGCACGTGTATGTGTGTGTGTCAGGTGTTGCGCGTGTATGTGTGGATCAGGTGCTGCATGTTTATTTTATTGTGTCTGATGCTACGTGTGTGTGTGTCAGGTGCCGCACGTGTATGTGTGTGTGTCAGGTGTTGCGCGTGTATGTGTGTGTCAGGTGCCGCGCGTGTATGTGTGTGTCAGGTGCCGTTCCCCTTCTTCCCATCCCAGCTCTCTCTGTAGAATACAGCTCTGCACCCAGAGAGAGGGAAAGACTAGGGGGCTGATCACTGCACTGCTCACTTTTTGGTCATGAGTTCGGCCTCCTGTTTCTTCCAGTGCTGTGTTCCTGCAGCCTAGCCCTCCCTGTTGTGCCAGAGAATCAGCCCTTCCTTCCCCTGACAGAGAGAGAGAGCCCGAGGCAGATACACTCTTCCCGTAGCTGGCCTACCCCCAGTACTTCAGCACTGGCCATGCGGCAGTCAACAAAGGAGACCAGCAGGGGGTTCTGGCAGCATCAACTGTGGCCGCAGCTGGATCGGGGAGGCCTGCAGTGTCTGAGGTGGGCAACACTTCCTCCGCCGCTGTCACCTTCCCCTGCCGGAGAGAAAGCCAGAGACATACCCTTCCCGCAGCTGGGATACCCCTAGTACCTCAGCGCTGGACAGGCAGAAGTCTATGGAGGGGACCGGCAGGGGTTTCGGGCCGCCGCAGCAGCAGCGGCCGCAGTCAGATCAGGGAGGCCTGCAGGGTCAGAACTGGGCAGCACTTCCACCAACACTGTCACCTCTGTGCTGGGCATGTACACCAGTCCGTACGGACGGAGGTGTCCACAACAGGCAGCAGTATAATGAGTCAGACAAACTCATTACACGCTGCCCACTGCTGCGCCGCATGCCCTCGATGGAGGAAGCCTAGATGCGGTCCCCAGCGGCAGCGAGGGAGAAGGGTGATCACATCACCCTTCAACCCAGCACCTCACAATCAGCTGGGGATCTGCAGTAGCTTCATCTCTCTCTTCCTCTCCCTCTCTGACAGCACAGCAGCCCCTCTGGGTCCCATGTAGCTCTGCCCCCCTGCTCACAGTTCACTCGGCCTCTCCTGATTAAAAAGAAAATAAGAGCCTGACCTGCTGCTCAGATGCGAGGAGGGGACGGGCGGTAGGTCCTCTGTGAGTACACTACACAGTCAAAATTAACTCTGACTCCTCACAACAGTGTGGACTGCAGGCGACGTCAGATGCCAATTTGGGTGTGCTTGCCGCACTACCTGCCCATCAAGCCCAACGTGGCATTTTGTATTAGGAACCCTATAACAGCATTCCGACATCCCTCCCTATGACGCTGCCATCCATACACTGCCGCTCTCATACATCCGTACACCGCCACTCTCATACATCCGCACACTGCCGCTCTCACACAACTGTACACTGTTGCTCTCATACATCCATACACTGCCGCTCTCATACATCCGTACAACCCCGCTCTCATACATCCGTACAACCCCGCACTCTTACAGCCGCACTCTTACAGCCGCACTCTTACAGCCGCACACTGCCGCACTCTTACAGCCGCACACCGCCGCACGCATACAGCCGCACACCATCGCACTCATACAGCCGCACACCGACGCAGTTATACAGCCGTACATTGCCGCTCTCATACATCCGCACACTGCCGCTCTCATACATCCGCACACTGCCGCTCACATCTATACATACATAGCCTCCATACATCTACACATCCAATCCCCGCGCAAGGGAACACTGAAATCACTATCACTTTTCCCCGGGGTGTGACCACAGCCAGCCACTACTCCGGCCACCTTCTTGTGACACCAAAATGCATCTTACCTATCATCAGGGTGGTGCTGCTGCTGGGGGCAGGTTGCTGCCTCAGTCTCCTAGTTGGTGCTGCGATTGGAGGGGGTACTGCTTCCCTGTGCTGCCACTGTCTCCCGGATCATCGTGCCGCTGGCTGAATTGCAGCTTGACGCTACTGCTGCCGGGAGTAACAGCTTCCTGACTGTTGTTGCTGGTGGCTGCCTACTGCTCATTGCCGCCGGAACACTGACCGGCTCGGCAGTGATGCTGGCGGAGGAGTAGTGGCGGTGGGGTGGTGCCTGCTCCCTTCCCTCGAGCATGCCGCAGTGTAAAAAAATAAATAATAGAGAGCATACCAGGGTGAGAGTCTGTATGGATCACAGTGATTACACGGGGCACAGCATAAGGACACCTTGCTGTGAGGGGCTCTGCCCACACAGATTGCTGCACCCTCTCTGATGTCAGCCGCTGCCCTCTCGTTCTCTGGGCGGCCAGTTCCAGTGTGAGGTAGGAGAGGAAGAGAACACACAGGTGTTAGGCGCCGTGGTCCGCGATGTCCTCGCGGCCCGGCGCCTAGCAACTAGGGACGCCGAGTGTGCTAGCCGCCGGCTCCCTAGCAACGCTAGGACGCCGGGCGCGCTGAGCCGCCTGGACCCTAGCAACGGGGACGCCACGGACGGACTGCGCTCCCCTTGCAGGGTCAATCAAGTAAACTACACACACACACACTTGTCTTCTGGTCATGCAGCAAGGCAGCTGCACGGCATTGTGCTAATCAGGCTCTGAACTTCTGATTGAAGGACTCCCTGCTAAATACCTTCTCAGTGCTTCACACAGACGCCGGTAATAGCTTCCTGCATGCTGCTTTGGTTTGCTGACGTCTGTTCCAGTTCTGCTGTGTCCGGTCATTCCTGTCCTCAGAGTTCCTGAATCTTAGTGTTGTCATCTCTTCCCAAGGAGTCTTCCAGTCCTCATTTACCCGCAACAGTCGCTAGAGGATCTCGTGTGGTTTTCGTGAGTGGCGGCTCTGCCGCGTGCTGCGGCCTAGGCCGCTTTATTTTGTATTCTGTGTTGGTGCATTTGCGGAGGTTTACGCTCCCACACTCCTCTCCGGAACTCGCCGGTGCCGGGTAGAAGAGTGGACAAGTGGGTATTTTGGTTGTCCTTTTCCCTGGCGGTTTTCCGCACATACTCTAGTTTAAAGTTAGTTTTGAGCCCCTGGCTTTGTTGTTTAGTAGAGGGCCCCTTGTTATCACCCTGTCTCGGATTTCTCTTGGTCTCCCATTAAGACCTGAGGGGGCATCGGAGTTGGGCAGACGTAATCCGCCCTTCAAACGCGGCAGCCATGGGCCCAAGCAACCATAGTCTCGCAAGAGATTTCTGACAGCACGGGCGAGACAACGGAGATAGGGCGCCAGGGGCTATTCCCGTTCCCACTCCCTTTCCAAGCATTACGTTCCAGTACTCAGGTCCTTGCTATAAGATATCCCCAGACCAGAGTATTGGAATCATAACAACAGGAGAGCAGCCCTGATATATAACAGAGGTGGAAGTTCTATAGGCAGCAGAGACGGAGACCAGCCAGCCAGTCTCCCAGTGCCCTGATCACTACACGCCGCCAGCACAGCATTACAGGAGGGTCCTATAGTGCTGCCCTGAGCTAACAGGTGTGTGTACCAGTGTGCTGCGCCCTGGTGTCTCTGAGAGGGGTGAGGTCACCGTGCCGCTTTAGTATATGGCTTTTCCTTAGTACTGTAAGTTACAGCCCTGCACTAGTAGTGGCCACTCTGCCCTATGTGAACCTGTGAGGTTATTTTCCTATTTACAGAATAACCGGGGAGAAGGCGGCCATATTGCGGCTCTCAAGAGAAGGCACTCTAGTACACCCCCTGCTGGCGGCCACTGCGCAGGCGCAACAAATTGAAATGCCCGATCTCTATAATGGGGCATATTTCTCTTAATTAAAAAAAACCTGTAACTTTCTGAAAAACCACAACCCCAAAAGGCACTTCACAGGGACATGCTCTATCTAATAAAACAAACCCCAAGTCATATATATATATATATATATATATATATATATATATAATAAGATTTTACTCACCGGTAAATCTATTTCTCGTAGTCCGTAGTGGATGCTGGGACTCCGTAAGGACCATGGGGAATAGCGGCTCCGCAGGAGACTTGGCACAACTAAAGAGAGCTTTAGGACTACCTGGTGTGCACTGGCTCCTCCCCCTATGACCCTCCTCCAGACCTCAGTTAGGATACTGTGCCCGGAAGAGCTGACACTAAGGAAGGATTTTGAATCCCGGGTAAGACTCATACCAGCCACACCAATCACACCGTACAACTCGTGATATTATACCCAGTTAACAGTATGACAACAACGGAGCCTCTGCACAGATGGCTCTCAACAATAACCCTTTTGTTAACAATAACTATGTACAAGTACTTGGAATGGGCGCCCAGCATCCACTACGGACTACGAGAAATAGATTTACCGGTGAGTAAAATCTTATTTCTCTGACGTCCTAGTGGATGCTGGGAACTCCGTAAGGACCATGGGGAATAGCGGCTCCGCAGGAGACTGGGCACAAAAAGTAAAAGCTTTAGACTAGCTGGTGTGCACTGGCTCCTCCCCCTATGACCCTCCTCCAAGCCACAGTTAGATTTTTGTGCCCGAACGAGAAGGGTGCAAGCTAGGTGGCTCTCCTGAGCTGCTTAGAAGTAAAAGTTTAAATAGGTTTTTTATTTTCAGTGAGTCCTGCTGGCAACAGGCTCACTGCATCGTGGGACTAAGGGGAGAAGAAGCGAACTCACCTGACTGCAGAGTGGATTGGGCTTCTTGGCTACTGGACATTAGCTCCAGAGGGACGATCACAGGTTCAGCCTGGATGGGTCCCGGAGCCGCGCCGCCGGCCCCCTTACAGAGCCAGAAGAGCGAAGAGGTCCGGAGAAAGCGGCGGCAGAAGACGTTCCTGTCTTCAAATAAGGTAGCGCACAGCACTGCAGCTGTGCGCCATTGCTCTCAGCACACTTCACACTCCGGTCACTGAGGGTGCAGGGCGCTGGGGGGGAGCGCCCTGAGACGCAATAAAAACAATATAAAAACCTTATATGGCTAAAAAAAATGCATCACATATAGCTCCTGGGCTATATGGATGCATTTATCCCCTGCCAGTTTCCTGAAAAAAGCGGGAGAAAAGGCCGCCGTGAAGGGGGCGGAGCCTTTCTCCTCAGCACACAAGCGCCATTTTCTTTCACAGCTCCGCTGGAAGGACGGCTCCCTGACTCTCCCCTGCAGTCCTGCACTACAGAAACAGGGTAAAACAGAGAGGGGGGCACTATTGGCAGCTAATATATAAATACAGCAGCTATAACAGGGAGTAACACTTATATAAGGTTATCCCTGTATATATATAGCGCTCTGGTGTGTGCTGGCAAACTCTCCCTCTGTCTCCCCAAAGGGCTAGTGGGGTCCTGTCCTCTATCAGAGCATTCCCTGTGTGTGTGCTGGGTGTCGGTACGATTGTGTCGACATGTATGAGGAGGAAAATTATGTGGAAGCAGAGCAATTGCCTGTGTTAGTGATGTCACCCCCTAGGGGGTCGACACCTGACTGGATGGTAGTAATTAAAGAATTACGTGACAATGTCAGCACTTTGCAAAAAACTGTTGACGACATGAGACAGCCGACAAATCAATTAGTGCCTGTTCAGGCGTCTCAGACACCGTCAGGGGCGCTAAAACGCCCGTTACCTCAGATGGTCGACACAGACCCTGACACGGATACTGAATCCAGTGTCGACGGTGACGAGACAAACGTAATGTCCAGTAGGGCCACACGTTACATGATCACGGAAATGAAGGAGGCATTAAACATTTCTGACACTACAAGTACCACAAAAAAGGGTATTATGTGGGGTGTGAAAAAACTACCAGTGGTTTTTCCTGAGTCAGATGAATTAAATGAGGTGTGTGATAAAGCGTGGGTTTCCCCCGATAAAAAACTGCTGATTTCTAATAAATTATTGGCACTATACCCTTTCCCGCCAGAGGTTAGGGCACGTTGGGAAACACCCCCTAGGGTAGATAAGGCGCTCACACGCTTATCAAAACAAGTGGCATTACCGTCTCCTGATACGGCCGCTCTCAAGGAACCAGCTGATAGAAGGCTGGAAAATATCTTAAAAGGTATATACACACATACCGGTGTTATACTGCGACCAGCGATCGCCTCAGCCTGGATGTGCAGCGCTGGAGTGGCTTGGTCGGATTCCCTGACTGAAAATATTGATACCCTGGATAGGGACAGTATATTACTAACTATAGAGCATTTAAAGGATGCATTACTATATATGCGAGATGCACAGAGGGATATTTGCACCCTGGCATCTAGAGTAAGTGCGATGTCCATTTCTGCCAGAAGAACGTTATGGACGCGACAGTGGTCAGGTGATGCGGATTCCAAACGACATATGGAAGTATTGCCGTTTAAAGGGGAGGAGTTATTTGGGGTCGGTCTATCGGACCTGGTGGCCACAGCAACGGCTGGAAAATCCACCTTTTTACCCCAGGTCACCTCTCAGCAGAAAAAGACACCGTCTTTTCAAACCCAGTCCTTTCGTCCCTATAAGGGCAAGAGGGAAAAAGGCCGCTCGTTCCTGCCCCGGGGCAGAAGAAGGGGAAAAAGACTGCACCATGCAGCCTCTTCCCAGGAGCAGAAGCCCTCCCCCGCTTCTGCCAAGTCCTCAGCATGACGCTGGGGCTCTGCAAGCAGACTCGGGCACGGTGGGGGGCCGTCTCAAGAATTTCAGCGCGCAGTGGGCTCACTCGCAAGTGGACCCCTGGATCCTGCAGGTAGTATCACAGGGGTACAAATTGGAATTCGAGACGTCTCCCCCTCGCTGGTTCCTGAAGTCTGCTCTACCAACGTCTCCCTCCGACAGGGAGGCAGTATTGGAAGCTATTCACAAGCTGTATTCCCAGCAGGTGATAATCAAGGTACCCCTCCTACAACAGGGAAAGGGGTATTATTCCACGCTGTTTGTGGTACCGAAGCCGGACGGCTCGGTGAGACCAATTTTAAATCTAAAATCTTTGAACACTTACATAAAAAGGTTCAAATTCAAGATGGAGTCACTCAGAGCAGTGATAGCGAACCTGGAAGAAGGGGACTATATGGTATCTCTAGACATCAAGGATGCTTATCTCCATGTCCCAATCTACCCTTCTCACCAAGGGTACCTCAGGTTTGTGATACAAAACTGTCATTATCAGTTTCAGACGCTGCCGTTTGGATTGTCCACGGCACCACAGGTCTTTACCAAGGTAATGGCCGAAATGATGATTCTTCTTCAAAGAAAAGGCGTATTAATTATCCCTTACTTGGACGATCTCCTGATAAGGGCAAGGTCCAGGGAACAGTTAGAGGTCGGAGTAGCACTATCTCAGGTAGTGCTACGACAGCACGGGTGGATTCTAAATATACCAAAATCACAGCTGATTCCAACAACACGTCTACTGTTCCTAGGGATGATTCTGGACACAGTCCAGAAAAAGGTGTTTCTCCCAGAGGAGAAGGCCAGGGAGTTATCCGAGCTAGTCAGGAACCTCCTAAAACCAGGACAAGTGTCAGTGCATCAGTGCACGAGAGTCCTGGGAAAAATGGTGGCTTCTTAGGATTGGATGCTGGTAACCACGGATGCCAGCCTGAGAGGCTGGGGAGCAGTCACACAGGGAAGAAATTTCCAGGGCTTGTGGTCAAGCATGGAAACGTCTCTTCACATAAATATCCTAGAGCTAAGGGCCATTTACAATGCCCTAAGTCAAGCAAGGCCTCTGCTTCAGGGTCAACCGGTATTGATCCAGTCGGACAACATCACGGCTGTCGCCCACGTAAACAGACAGGGCGGCACAAGAAGCAGGAGGGCAATGGCAGAAGCTGCAAGGATTCTCCGCTGGGCGGAAAATCATGTGATAGCACTGTCAGCAGTGTTCATTCCGGGAGTGGACAACTGGGAAGCAGACTTCCTCAGCAGACACGACCTCCACCCGGGGGAGTGGGGACTTCATCCAGAAGTCTTCCAAGTGATTGTAAACCGTTGGGAAAAACCAAAGGTGGACATGATGGCGTCCCGTCTCAACAAGAAACTGGACAGATATTGCGCCAGGTCAAGGGACCCTCAGGCAATAGCGGTGGACACTCTGGTAACTCCGTGGGTGTTCCAGTCGGTATATGTGTTCCCTCCTCTTCCTCTCATACCAAAAGTACTGAGAATCATAAGAAGGAGAGGAGTAAGAACGATACTCGTGGCTCCGGAATGGCCAAGAAGAACTTGGTACCCGGAGCTGCAAGAGATGCTCACGGAGGACCCGTGGCCTCTACCTCTAAGGAAGGACCTGCTCCAGCAGGGACCTTGTCTGCTCCAAGACTTACCGCGGCTGCGTTTGACGGCATGGCGGTTGAACGCCGGATCCTGAAGGAAAAAGGCATTCCAGATGAAGTCATCCCTACCCTGATCAAGGCCAGGAAGGATGTAACTGCAAAACATTATCATCGCATTTGGCGAAAATATGTTGCGTGGTGTGAGGCCAAGAAGGCCCCTACGGAGGATTTTCAACTGGGTCGTTTCCTACATTTCCTGCAAGCAGGATTGTCTATGGGCCTAAAATTAGGATCCATTAAGGTTCAAATTTCGTCCCTGTCGATCTTCTTCCAGAAAGAACTGGCTTCAGTGCCTGAAGTTCAGACGTTTGTCAAAGGGGTACTGCATATACAGCCTCCTTTTGTGCCTCCAGTGGCACCTTGGGATCTCAATGTAGTTTTAGGGTTCCTAAAATCACATTGGTTTGAACCACTTGCCACAGTGGATTTGAAATATCTCACATGGAAAGTGGTAATGCTGTTGGCCCTGGCTTCAGCCAGGCGCGCATCAGAATTGGCGGCTTTATCCTATAAAAGCCCTTACCTGATATTTCATTCGGATAGGGCGGAATTGAGGACTCGTCCTCAATTTCTCCCTAAGGTGGTTTCAGCGTTTCACATGAATCAACCTATTGTGGTACCTGTGGCTACTAGGGACTTGGAGGACTCCAAGTTGCTGGACGTAGTCAGGGCCCTGAAAATATATGTTTCCAGGACGGCTGGAGTCAGAAAATCTGACTCGCTGTTTATACTGTATGCACCCAACAAACTGGGTGCTCCTGCTTCTAAGCAGACGATTGCTCGTTGGATTTGTAGTACAATTCAACTTGCACATTCTGTGGCAGGCCTGCCACAGCCAAAATCTGTAAAAGCCCATTCCACAAGGAAGGTGGGCTCATCTTGGGCGGCTGCCTGAGGGGTCTCGGCTTTACAACTTTGCCGAGCAGCTACTTGGTCAGGGGCAAACACGTTTGCTAAATTCTACAAATTTGATACCCTGGCTGAGGAGGACCTGGAGTTCTCTCATTCGGTGCTGCAGAGTCATCCGCACTCTCCCGCCCGTTTGGGAGCTTTGGTATAATCCCCATGGTCCTTACGGAGTTCCCAGCATCCACTAGGACGTCAGAGAAAATAAGAATTTACTTACCGATAATTCTATTTCTCATAGTCCGTAGTGGATGCTGGGCGCCCATCCCAAGTGCGGATTGTCTGCAATACTTGTATATAGTTATTGTTACAAACAAATCGGGTTGTTTATTGTTGGAAGCCATCTTTTCAGAGGCTCCTACGGTTATCATACTGTTAACTGGGTTCAGATCACGAGTTGTACGGTGTGATTGGTGTGGCTGGTATGAGTCTTACCCGGGATTCAAGATCCTTCCTTATTATGTACGCTCGTCCGGGCACAGTATCTTAACTGAGGCTTGGAGGAGGGTCATAGGGGGAGGAGCCAGTGCACACCAGCTAGTCTAAAGCTTTTACTTTTTGTGCCCAGTCTCCTGCGGAGCCGCTATTCCCCATGGTCCTTACGGAGTTCCCAGCATCCACTACGGACTATGAGAAATAGAATTATCGGTAAGTAAATTCTTATTTTTCTCTGACGTCCTAAGTGGATGCTGGGACTCCGTAAGGACCATGGGGATTATATCAAAGCTCCCAAACGGGAGGGAGAGTGCGGATGACTCTGCAGCACCGAATGAGCGAACTCCAGGTCCTCCTCAGCCAGGGTGTCAAACTTGTAAAATCTTGCAAATGTGTTTGACCCCGACCAAGTAGCAGCTCGGCAAAGTTGTAAAGCAGAGACCCCTCGGGCAGCCGCCCAAGAAGAGCCCACCTTCCTCGTGGAATGGGCTTTTACTGATCTAGAATGCGGCAGTCCCGCCGCAGAATGACAGTCCTGTACCACAAATCTGAGGTACTCCTGGTGAGGAGAGTAAATGGGGACATGCAGGTAAGCATCCTTGATGTCCAGTGATACCATGTAATCCCCTTCCTCCAGGCTTGAGATAACCGCCCTGAGCGATTCCATCTTGAACTTGAACCGTTTTATATACGTGTTCAAAGATTTAAAATTTAAAATGGGTCTCACCGAACCGTCCGGTTTCGGTACCACAAACATTGTGGAATAGTAACCCCTTCCTTGTTGAAGGAGGGGTACCTTGACTATCACCTGCTGCAAATACAGCTTGTGAATTTGCCTCTATCACAGCCTCCCTGTCCAAGGGAGATGTTGGCAAGGCAGATTTTAGGAAACGGCGAGGGGACGACGTCTCGAATTCCAGCTTGAATCCCTGAGACACTACTTGTAGAATCCAGGGATCCACCTGTGAGCAAGCTCACTGATTGCTGAAGCACTTGAGACGGGCCCCCACCGCACCTGGCTCCACCAGTGGAGCCCCAGCGTCATGCTGTGGACTTAGCGGAAGCGGGGGAGGACTTTTGTTCCTGGGAACTGGCTGTATATATATATATATATATATATATGCACACACACTCATGTATATACATGTATACACAAATACACGTATGTACATGTTTATGTATGTATAATACACTGAGTACATTATATTTATGAATTAATTGCTTCCCGATTCTGCAGCAGCATCATCAGCACCATCAGTGTTACTCACAGTCACTTCACACTGACTGCTGCACAACACATCACTTAATTTCCGGGCCGCCCGCCACCTGGTGAAGAGACATGGGAGATGAAGGACCAGCAGTGCCACGTTGAGCGGAAGTATTGTGAATTAGTTACCCACACACTCCTTGTGACACCTGCTCCCCGTCTGCCCTCCCACCCGCCGCCTGCCATCCGGAACCCGCACTGACAAGTAAGTCTCAGCAGAATGTGTCTGCCGGCGGCTCCCAGTCCCCCCTAGAGGAACACTGCCAGTGGTGTGGCAGCCGCGGCACACTAGGACTGAGAGACCGCAGCGGGAGGAAAGCACGGGTGGGCGGGAGGAGAGCATAGGCGGACATCACCACGTCACATTGCAAGGTGACACCAGTCCCCCCAGTGAGGCCGCCGACGAATGCACTCAGCATAGTATTAGCAGCAGGCAGAGGGGGGGGCGGGCGCAGCGGTGGTGGGAGGTACGGAAATGAGCTACAGGCTAGGCTCCACCGATCACACACTCAGCGATCACTGTGCCACAGCAAGCGTGGCGTGCAGCGGTGCTGGACATTAGGGAGTGCCTGTGCGCACCAGGCACCCCCTGTACGCACGCCTATGCGCTACCACCCCCCATATGCCACACTACATCACTATGCTATAGCCCTCCCATATGCTGCACTTCATAGTTACACTATACCCCCCATACAACATACTACATCACCACACTACACTACTCACAATAAAATTAAAACATCCCAGTTCCTCATTCTTAATGAGCTCACGTGAGTTCTCTCCCCAACGGAGCTCCAGACCAAGTAACAATGAAGACACCAGCAGCGTGTAGGGGGCAGGCCTGGTCCACTTGTCAGGAGAGAGCAGTCACTGGAGGGTAAGAAGGGGGCGGGGCTTAGTCCTACAGACGGGAGAGAGCACAGACAGGAGAGAGCAAGGTACAGGGGTAGAAGGGGACGGCTGATGTGAAGAAGGGGGCGGGGCCTATTCTTGCATCCTTTCAAAATTCGACTTTTTAAAATTCGACATTTGACAAATTCGACTTTTCTGCAATGGTACAAATGCGGCAATTCAACAAAAGTATATTCAATTGAAGTTTGTAAATTCGACAACAGTGCTTTTAAACAGTAAATTCGTCATTTTCAATCCGCCACACTTTGCAGGCGGAATCTAATAAAAAATAATATTTTTTTGGGGTAATAGCATATCTATTTATATTAGAAGGGATTAGGTACTTGGTTTGTCTTTTTTGGAGGCACAAGTATTATTTATATATTTTTTAAAAGATTATTATTATTTTATTTATTTTTTTAAATGGAATGTGAAAAACCCGGAAAAGAAAAATTGCGTGGGGTCCCCCCTCCAAAGCATAACCAGCCTCGGGCTCTTCGAGCCGGTCCTGGTTCTAAAAATCCGGGGGAAAAACGGACAGGGGATCCCCCGTATTTTTAAAACCAGCTCCGGGCTCTGCGCCTGGTGCTGGTGCAAAAAATACGGGGGACAAAAAGAGTAGGGTCCCCCATTATTTTTACACCAGCATCGGGCTCCACTAGCTGGACAGATAATGCCACAGCCGGGGGTCACTTTTATACAGTGCCCTGCGGCCGTGGCATTAAATATCCAACTAGTCACCCCTGGCCGGGGTACCCTGGGGGAGTGGGGACCCCTTCAATCAAGGGGTCCCCCCCCAGCCACCCAAGGGCCAGGGGTGAAGCCCGAGGCTGTCCCCCCCATCCAAGGGCTGCGGATGGGAGGCTGATAGCCTTGAGAAAATTGAAAGAATATTGTTTTTTCCAGTAGTACTACAAGTCCCAGCAAGCCTCCCCCGCAATCTGGTACTTTGAGAACCACAAGTACCAGCATGCGGGAGAAAAACGGGCCCGCTGGTACCTGTAGTTCTACTGGGGAAAAAATACCCAAATAAAAACAGGACACAGACACCGTGAAAGTATAACTTTATTTCACACCTGCCGACACACACATACTTACCTATGTTGACACGAAGCAGTCGGTCCTCTTCTCCAAGTAGAATCCACGGGTACCTGAAAATAAAAGATAATTATACTCACCTGATCCAGGTTCCAGATTAACTCCACGTACTTGGCAAAACAACAAACCGAACACCCGGACCAGACGGACTGAAAGGGGTCCCATGTTTACACATGGGACCCCTTTCCACGAATGCAGACATCAGATTCTCGCGGGAATCCGACAGCGGGATGATGACGTTCGGGCGCGCTCGGGTTAGCCGAGCAAGGCGGGAAGGTTCGAACCTGCCTCGGACCCATGTAAAATGGGTGAAGTTCGGGGGGTCCGGATTCCGACGAACCGAACCCACTCATCACTAGTATGTACGTGTGTGTCAGGTGCCGTGCGCGTACGTACGTACGTACGTACGTACGTACGTACGTGTGTGTCAGGTGTCGTGCGTGTACGTGTGTGTGTGTGTGTGTGTGTGTGTGTGTCAGGTGGCGCGTACCTACATGTGTGTATGTCAGGTGCTGTGCATGTGTGTACGTACACGCGTGTATGTGTCAGGTGCCGCGCGTGTACGTGTGTGTGTGTGTGTGTGTGCCAGTGTGCCAGGAGCCACGCGTGTACATGCGTGAGGGTGTCAGGAGCCGCGCGTATACGTACGTGTGTGTGTCAGGAGCCGAGCGCGTACGTACATGTGTGTGTGTCAGGAGCAACGCGCGTGTGTGTCAGGAGCCACACGTGTGCATACGTGTGTGTGTCAGGTGCCACACATGTACGTACGTGTGTGTGTGTGTGTGTGTGTGTCAGGTGCCGCGCGTGTACGTGTGTGTGTCAAGTGCCGCGTGTGTACGTACGTATGTGTGTGCCTGGAGCCGCGCGTGTACATACATGTGTGTGTGTGTGTCTCAGGTGCTGTACGTGTATGTGTGTGTCTCAGGTGCTGCACGTGTATATGTGTGTATTTCAGGTGCTGCATTTGTATGCGTCAGCTGCCACGTGGGTGTCAGGTGTTGAGCGTGTATGTGTTTGTGTCAGCTGTCGCATCTGTATGTGTGTGACTGTCAGGTGCTGCGCGTGTATGTGTGTGTCAGGTGCTGTTCATGTATGTGGGAGTGGCAGGTGCTGCATGTGTATATATGTGTGAGTGGCAGGTGCTGCGTGTGTATACGAGTGTGTGTGAGGTGCTGCGAGTGTATGTGTGTGTTAGGTGCTCTGAGTGTATATGATTGTGTGTCAGGTGCTGTGCGTGTGCGCGTTAAATGCCACATGTATATATGTGTGTCAGGTGCTGCGTGTGTGTGTGTGTCAGGTGCTGCATGTTTGTATGTGTCAGGTGCTGCATGTCTGTATGTGTGTGTGTGTCAGGCGCTGCATGTCTGTGTGTGTGTATGTGTGTGTGTCAGGTGCTGCATGTCTGTATATGTGTGTGGGTGTGTCAGGTGATGCATGTCTGTGTGTGTGGGTGTGTCAGGTGATGCATGTGTGTGTGTGTGGGTGTGTCAGGTGCTGCATGTCTGTGTGTGTGTGTGGGTGTGTGTGTCTGTCAGGTGCTGCATGTGTGTGTCAGGTGCTGCATGTCTGCGTGTGTGTGTGTCAGGCGCTGTATGTCTGCGTGTGTGTGTCAGGCGCTGCATATCTGTGTCAGGTGCTGTGTGTGTGTGTGTGTGTGCGTGTCTGTCAGGTGCTGCGTGTCTGCGTGTGTCAGGTGCTGCGTGTCTGCGTGTGTGTCAGGCGCTGCGTGTCTGCGTGTGTGTCAGGCGCTGCGTGTCTGCGTGTGTGTCAGGCGCTGCGTGTCTGCGTGTGTGTCAGGCGCTGCGTGTCTGCGTGTGTGTCAGGCGCTGCGTGTCTGCGTGTGTGTCAGGCGCTGCGTGTCTGCGTGTGTGTCAGGCGCTGCGTGTCTGCGTGTGTGTCAGGCGCTGCGTCGGGCTCCTGGGGTACGCACGCGCAGTGCGGCCATTGCACGTGCGCACCTCACAAACTAATTCAGACTGCAATCGCTGCTGCTGCTGCGGTCTGAATTACCCCCTGTGTTTCTCTGTCCCCCCCATTAGTGCTGCTTAGTGTTCCCTCTATCCACACACTTCTGTTCCCCCATCCACACCTCTCTCCTCCCTCCAATCAACAACACTCTTACCTCATCTGAGCAGCTTTGTCTTCCGCTCAGACCTTCAGTTGCATAGACTGCATGTGTGTATTCCAATGAGCACACAAATCTGTGAATTAGCAGCTCCACCATTGTGTGAGTGACAGCAATCTCACTCTGTGAGAGTGCTGAATCTGCACTTACCCACAGGCTGTGATGGCATACCATATCTGTATTGCGCAAGGAACACGTCCATTAAGGCGTCAGCCTTAATGATTGGAATTTCATTGCTTTTTGGAGTTTGAGTGGAAGAGTTACAACAGGTTTCTGAAATTTCGATCATGTCTAAGAAGCCTTAATGGGACATGTGAAACCGTAAGGTTTTTTGTCTATAGAATTTCATCGCTTTTTTTAAATTTATTTTTTTTATTCAGAAATGTAAAATTTCACTTAAAGAATAAACATTTGATTTTTTAAATGTTTAATGAAAATGTTCGTATAACATCACTGTTCTGTGCAAAATTATTTTATTAACCAAACCAAATTGTTTAAGGTCCGTACACACTTAACGATTTAATGAGCGACGTCGCTCATTTTATCGTTAAGTGTGTATGCAGCCAGCGACAAACGATGCGCGGCCCCGCGGGTCGGCAACAATCTTCGCTGTCGGTAGGGCATGCAGGAAGGATGTGGACTGTCGTCCACGACCTTCATGCAGGGCTGGCGGGGGCGTGACGTCACTGAGCGATATGAGCGGTCATATCGCTCAGTGTGTACAGTCGGCCGCCGGCCGGCCCGGCAGGGGAAACATTAGACGATGTAGCTCACAGAGCGACATCGTTTAATGTGTACGGGCCTTTAGACTTTGGTCAAAATATTTTGCTGCCTTTGCAGCTGATGCAGGGAGGGGGGTAGGCGGCAGCAGCCTGTAACTGAGGCTGGAGGTAGGCGTGAAATGCATTGCTTGTACGTGTGAGTGCGTGGTGTCAGGTGCTGCGCGTGTATATGTGTGTGTGTGTCAGGTGCTGCCTGTGTATGTGTGTGTCAGCTCCTGTGTGTATGTGTGTGTCAGGTGCTGCGTGTATATATGAGTGTGTCTGATGGTGCGTGTGTATGCGTCAGCTGCCGCACGTGTGTGTGTGTGTGTCAGGTGTTGCGGGTGTATATGTGTGTGAGTATCAGGTGCTCCGCGTGTGTACAAGTGTATGTCTGGTGCTGTGCATGAATACGTATGTCTGTGTCAGGTGATGCGCGTGTACATGAGTGTGCGTCAGGTGCTGCGCGTGTACATGAGTGTGCATTAGGTGCTGCGCGTGTACATGAGTGTGCGTCAGGTGCTGCGTGTGTACATGAGTGTGCGTCAGGTGCTGCGCGTGTACATGTGTGTGCGTCAGGTGCTGCGCGTGTACATGTGTGTGCCTCAGGTGCTGCACGTGTCTATGTGTGTGTGAGTAAGGCACTGCGTGTGTATGTGTGTGTCTGATGGTGTGCGTGTATATGTATGTGTCAGGTGCTGCGTGTATATGCATGTGTCAGGTGCTGCGTGTATATGCATGTGTCAGGTGCTGCGTGTATATGCATGTGTCAGGTGCTGCGTGTATATGCATGTGTCAGGTGCTGCATGTTTATTTTATTGTATCTGATGGTACGTGTGTGTGTCAGGTGCCGCACGTGTATGTGTGTGTGTGTCAGGTGTTGCGCGTGTATGTGTGGGTCAGGTGCTGCATGTTTATTTTATTGTGTCTGATGCTACGTGTGTGTGTGTCAGGTGCCGCACGTGTATGTGTGTGTGTCAGGTGTTGCGCGTGTATGTGTGGGTCAGGTGCTGCATGTTTATTTTATTGTGTCTGATGCTACGTGTGTGTGTGTCAGGTGCCGCACGTGTATGTGTGTGTGTCAGGTGTTGCGCGTGTATGTGTGTGTCAGGTGCCGCGCGTGTATGTGTGTGTCAGGTGCCGTTCCCCTTCTTCCCATCCCAGATCTCTCTGTAGAATACAGCTCTGCACCCAGAGAGAGGGAAAGACTAGGGGGCTGATCACTGCACTGCTCACTTTTTGGTCATGAGTTCGGCCTCCTGTTTCTTCCAGTGCTGTGTTCCTGCAGCCTAGCCCTCCCTGTTGTGCCAGAGAATCAGCCCTTCCTTCCCCTGACAGAGAGAGAGAGCCCGAGGCAGATACACTCTTCCCGTAGCTGGCCTACCCCCAGTACTTCAGCACTGGCCATGCGGCAGTCAACAAAGGAGACCAGCAGGGGGTTCTGGCAGCATCAACTGTGGCCGCAGCTGGATCGGGGAGGCCTGCAGTGTCTGAGGTGGGCAACACTTCCTCCGCCGCTGTCACCTTCCCCTGCCGGAGAGAAAGCAAGAGACATACCCTTCCCGCAGCTGGGATACCCCTAGTACCTCAGCGCTGGACAGGCAGAAGTCTATGGAGGGGACCGGCAGGGGTTTCGGGCCGCAGCAGTAGCAGCGGCCGCAGTCAGATCAGGGAGGCCTGCAGGGTCAGAACTGGGCAGCACTTCCACCAACACTGTCACCTCTGTGCTGGGCATGTACACCAGTCCGTATGGACGGAGGTGTCCACAACAGGCAGCAGTATAATGAGTCAGACAAACTCATTACACGCTGCCCACTGCTGCGCCGCATGCCCTCGATGGAGGAAGCCTAGATGCGGTCCCCAGCAGCAGCGAGGGAGAAGGGTGATCACATCACCCTTCAACCCGGCACCTCACAATCAGCTGGGGATCTGCAGTAGCTTCATCTCTCTCTTCCTCTCCCTCTCTGACAGCACAGCAGCCCCTCTGGGTCCCATGTAGCTCTGCCCCCCTGCTCACAGTTCACTCGGCCTCTCCTGATTAAAAAGAAAATAAGAGCCTGACCTGCTGCTCAGATGCGAGGAGGGGACGGGCGGTAGGTCCTCTGTGAGTACACTACACAGTCAAAATTAACTCTGACTCCTCACAACAGTGTGGACTGCAGGCGACGTCAGATGCCAATTTGGGTGTGCTTGCCGCACTACCTGCCCATCAAGCCCAACGTGGCATTTTGTATTGGGAACCCTATAACAGCATTCCGACATCCCTCCCTATGACGCTGCCATCCATACACTGCCGCTCTCATACATCCGTACACCGCCACTCTCATACATCCGCACACTGCCGCTCTCACACAACTGTACACTGTTGCTCTCATACATCCATACACTGCCGCTCTCATACATCCGTACAACCCCGCTCTCATACATCCGTACAACCCCGCTCTCATACATCCGTACAACCCCGCACTCTTACAGCCGCACTCTTACAGCCGCACTCTTACAGCCGCACTCTTACAGCCGTACTCTTACAGCCGCACACTTCCGCACTCTTACAGCCGCACACCGCCGCACGCATACAGCCGCACACCATCGCACTCATACAGCCGCACACCGACGCAGTTATACAGCCGCACACTGCCGCTCTCATACATCCGCACACTGCCGCTCACATCTATACATACATAGCCTCCATACATCTACACATCCAATCCCCGCGCAAGGGAACACTGAAATCACTATCACTTTTCCCCGGGGTGTGACCACAGCCAGCCACTACTCCGGCCACCTTCTTGTGACACCAAAATGCATCTTACCTATCATCAGGGTGGTGCTGCTGCTGGGGGCAGGTTGCTGCCTCAGTCTCCTAGTTGGTGCTGCGATTGGAGGGGGTACTGCTTCCCTGTGCTGCCACTGTCTCCCGGATCATCGTGCCGCTGGCTGAATTGCAGCTTGACGCTACTGCTGCCGGGAGTAACAGCTTCCTGACTGTTGTTGCTGGTGGCTGCCTACTGCTCATTGCCGCCGGAACACTGACCGGCTCGGCAGTGATGCTGGCGGAGGAGTAGTGGCGGTGGGGTGGTGCCTGCTCCCTTCCCTCGAGCATGCCGCAGTGTAAAAAAATAAATAATAGAGAGCATACCAGGGTGAGAGTCTGTATGGATCACAGTGATTACACGGGGCACAGCATAAGGACACCTTGCTGTGAGGGGCTCTGCCCACACAGATTGCTGCACCCTCTCTGATGTCAGCCGCTGCCCTCTCATTCTCTGGGCGGCCAGTTCCAGTGTGAGGTAGGAGAGGAAGAGAACACACAGGTGTTAGGCGCCGTGGTCCGCGATGTCCTCGCGGCCCGGCGCCTAGCAACTAGGGACGCCGAGTGTGCTAGCCGCCGGCTCCCTAGCAACGCTAGGACGCCGGGCGCGCTGAGCCGCCTGGACCCTAGCAACGGGGACGCCATGGACGGACTGCGCTCCCCTTGCAGGGTCAATCAAGTAAACTACACACACACACTTGTCTTCTGGTCGTGCAGCAAGGCAGCTGCACGGCATTGTGCTAATCAGGCTCTGAACTTCTGATTGAAGGACTCCCTGCTAAATACCTTCTCAGTGCTTCACACAGACGCTGGTAATAGCTTCCTGCATGCTGCTTTGGTTTGCTGACGTCTGTTCCAGTTCTGCTGTGTCCGGTCATTCCTGTCCTCAGAGTTCCTGAATCTTAGTGTTGTCATCTCTTCCCAAGGAGTCTTCCAGTCCTCATTTACCCGCAACAGTCGCTAGAGGATCTCGTGTGGTTTTCGTGAGTGGCGGCTCTGCCGCGTGCTGCGGCCTAGGCCGCTTTATTTTGTATTCTGTGTTGGTGCATTTGCGGAGGTTTACGCTCCCACACTCCTCTCCGGAACTCGCCGGTGCCGGGTAGAAGAGTGGACAAGTGGGTATTTTGGTTGTCCTTTTCCCTGGCGGTTTTCCGCACATACTCTAGTTTAAAGTTAGTTTTGAGCCCCTGGCTTTGTTGTTTAGTAGAGGGCCCCTTGTTATCACCCTGTCTCGGATTTCTCTTGGTCTCCCATTAAGACCTGAGGGGGCATCGGAGTTGGGCAGACGTAATCCGCCCTTCAAACGCGGCTGCCATGGGCCCAAGCAACCATAGTCTCGCAAGAGATTTCTGACAGCACGGGCGAGACAACGGAGATAGGGCGCCAGGGGCTATTCCCGTTCCCACTCCCTTTCCAAGCATTACGTTCCAGTACTCAGGTCCTTGCTATAAGATATCCCCAGACCAGAGTATTGGAATCATAACAACAGGAGAGCAGCCCTGATATATAACAGAGGTGGAAGTTCTATAGGCAGCAGAGACGGACACCAGCCAGCCAGTCTCCCAGTGCCCTGATCACTACACGCCGCCAGCACAGCATTACAGGAGGGTCCTATAGTGCTGCCCTGAGCTAACAGGTGTGTGTACCAGTGTGCTGCGCCCTGGTGTCTCTGAGAGGGGTGAGGTCACCGTGCCGCTTTAGTATATGGCTTTTCCTTAGTACTGTAAGTTACAGCCCTGCACTAGTAGTGGCAACTCTGCCCTATGTGAACCTGTGAGGTTATTTTCCTATTTACAGAATAACCGGGGAGAAGGCGGCCATATTGCGGCTCTCAAGAGAAGGCACTCTAGTACACCCCCTGCTGGCGGCCACTGCGCAGGCGCAACAAATTGAAATGCCCGATCTCTATAATGGGGCATATTTCTCTTAATTAAAAAAAACCTGTAACTTTCTGAAAAACCACAACCCCAAAAGGCACTTCACAGGGACATGCTCTATCTAATAAAACAAACCCCAAGTCATATATATATATATATATATATATAATAAGATTTTACTCACCGGTAAATCTATTTCTCGTAGTCCGTAGTGGATGCTGGGACTCCGTAAGGACCATGGGGAATAGCGGCTCCGCAGGAGACTTGGCACAACTAAAGAGAGCTCTCAACAATAACCCTTTTGTTAACAATAACTATGTACAAGTACTTGGGATGGGCGCCCAGCATCCACTACGGACTACGAGAAATAGATTTACCGGTGAGTAAAATCTTATTTCTCTGACGTCCTAGTGGATGCTGGGAACTCCGTAAGGACCATGGGGAATAGCGGCTCCGCAGGAGACTGGGCACAAAAAGTAAAAGCTTTAGACTAGCTGGTGTGCACTGGCTCCTCCCCCTATGACCCTCCTCCAAGCCACAGTTAGATTTTTGTGCCCGAACGAGAAGGGTGCAAGCTAGGTGGCTCTCCTGAGCTGCTTAGAAGTAAAAGTTTAAATAGGTTTTTTATTTTCAGTGAGTCCTGCTGGCAACAGGCTCACTGCATCGTGGGACTAAGGGGAGAAGAAGCGAACTCACCTGACTGCAGAGTGGATTGGGCTTCTTGGCTACTGGACATTAGCTCCAGAGGGACGATCACAGGTTCAGCCTGGATGGGTCCCGGAGCCGCGCCGCCGGCCCCCTTACAGAGCCAGAAGAGCGAAGAGGTCCGGAGAAAGCGGCGGCAGAAGACGTTCCTGTCTTCAAATAAGGTAGCGCACAGCACTGCAGCTGTGCGCCATTGCTCTCAGCACACTTCACACTCCGGTCACTGAGGGTGCAGGGCGCTGGGGGGGAGCGCCCTGAGACGCAATAAAAACAATATAAAAACCTTATATGGCTAAAAAAAATGCATCACATGTAGCTCCTGGGCTATATGGATGCATTTATCCCCTGCCAGTTTCCTGAAAAAAGCGGGAGAAAAGGCCGCCGTGAAGGGGGCGGAGCCTTTCTCCTCAGCACACAAGCGCCATTTTCTTTCACAGCTCCGCTGGAAGGACGGCTCCCTGACTCTCCCCTGCAGTCCTGCACTACAGAAACAGGGTAAAACAGAGAGGGGGGCACTATTGGCAGCTAATATATAAATACAGCAGCTATAACAGGGAGTAACACTTATATAAGGTTATCCCTGTATATATATAGCGCTCTGGTGTGTGCTGGCAAACTCTCCCTCTGTCTCCCCAAAGGGCTAGTGGGGTCCTGTCCTCTATCAGAGCATTCCCTGTGTGTGTGCTGGGTGTCGGTACGATTGTGTCGACATGTATGAGGAGGAAAATTATGTGGAAGCAGAGCAATTGCCTGTGTTAGTGATGTCACCCCCTAGGGGGTCGACACCTGACTGGATGGTAGTAATTAAAGAATTACGTGACAATGTCAGCACTTTGCAAAAAACTGTTGACGACATGAGACAGCCGACAAATCAATTAGTGCCTGTTCAGGCGTCTCAGACACCGTCAGGGGCGCTAAAACGCCCGTTACCTCAGATGGTCGACACAGACCCTGACACGGATACTGAATCCAGTGTCGACGGTGACGAGACAAACGTAATGTCCAGTAGGGCCACACGTTACATGATCACGGAAATGAAGGAGGCATTAAACATTTCTGACACTACAAGTACCACAAAAAAGGGTATTATGTGGGGTGTGAAAAAACTACCAGTGGTTTTTCCTGAGTCAGATGAATTAAATGAGGTGTGTGATAAAGCGTGGGTTTCCCCCGATAAAAAACTGCTGATTTCTAATAAATTATTGGCACTATACCCTTTCCCGCCAGAGGTTAGGGCACGTTGGGAAACACCCCCTAGGGTAGATAAGGCGCTCACACGCTTATCAAAACAAGTGGCGTTACCGTCTCCTGATACGGCCGCTCTCAAGGAACCAGCTGATAGAAGGCTGGAAAATATCTTAAAAGGTATATACACACATACCGGTGTTATACTGCGACCAGCGATCGCCTCAGCCTGGATGTGCAGCGCTGGAGTGGCTTGGTCGGATTCCCTGACTGAAAATATTGATACCCTGGATAGGGACAGTATATTATTAACTATAGAGCATTTAAAGGATGCATTACTATATATGCGAGATGCACAGAGGGATATTTGCACCCTGGCATCTAGAGTAAGTGCGATGTCCATTTCTGCCAGAAGAACGTTATGGACGCGACAGTGGTCAGGTGATGCGGATTCCAAACGACATATGGAAGTATTGCCGTATAAAGGGGAGGAGTTATTTGGGGTCGGTCTATCGGACCTGGTGGCCACAGCAACGGCTGGAAAATCCACCTTTTTACCCCAGGTCACCTCTCAGCAGAAAAAGACACCGTCTTTTCAAACCCAGTCCTTTCGTCCCTATAAGGGCAAGAGGGAAAAAGGACGCTCGTTCCTGCCCCGGGGCAGAAGAAGGGGAAAAAGACTGCACCATGCAGCCTCTTCCCAGGAGCAGAAGCCCTCCCCCGCTTCTGCCAAGTCCTCAGCATGACGCTGGGGCTCTGCAAGCAGACTCGGGCACGGTGGGGGTCCGTCTCAAGAATTTCAGCGCGCAGTGGGCTCACTCGCAAGTGGACCCCTGGATCCTGCAGGTAGTATCACAGGGGTACAAATTGGAATTCGAGACGTCTCCCCCTCGCTGGTTCCTGAAGTCTGCTCTACCAACGTCTCCCTCCGACAGGGAGGCAGTATTGGAAGCTATTCACAAGCTGTATTCCCAGCAGGTGATAATCAAGGTACCCCTCCTACAACAGGGAAAGGGGTATTATTCCACGCTGTTTGTGGTACCGAAGCCGGACGGCTCGGTGAGACCAATTTTAAATCTAAAATCTTTGAACACTTACATAAAAAGGTTCAAATTCAAGATGGAGTCACTCAGAGCAGTGATAGCGAACCTGGAAGAAGGGGACTATATGGTATCTCTAGACATCAAGGATGCTTATCTCCATGTCCCAATCTACCCTTCTCACCAAAGGTACCTCAGGTTTGTGATACAAAACTGTCATTATCAGTTTCAGACGCTGCCGTTTGGATTGTCCACGGCACCACGGGTCTTTACCAAGGTAATGGCCGAAATGATGATTCTTCTTCAAAGAAAAGGCGTATTAATTATCCCTTACTTGGACGATCTCCTGATAAGGGCAAGGTCCAGGGAACAGTTAGAGGTCGGAGTAGCACTATCTCAGGTAGTGCTACATCAGCACGGGTGGATTCTAAATATCCCAAAATCACAGCTGATTCCAACAACACGTCTACTGTTCCTAGGGATGATTCTGGACACAGTCCAGAAAAAGGTGTTTCTTCCAGAGGAGAAGGCCAGGGAGTTATCCGAGCTAGTCAGGAACCTCCTAAAACCAGGACAAGTGTCCAGTCGGACAACATCACGGCTGTCGCCCACGTAAACAGACAGGGCGGCACAAGAAGCAGGAGGGCAATGGCAGAAGCTGCAAGGATTCTCCGCTGGGCGGAAAATCATGTGATAGCACTGTCAGCAGTGTTCATTCCGGGAGTGGACAACTGGGAAGCAGACTTCCTCAGCAGACACGACCTCCACCCGGGGGAGTGGGGACTTCATCCAGAAGTCTTCCAAGTGATTGTAAACCGTTGGGAAAAACCAAAGGTGGACATGATGGCGTCCCGTCTCAACAAGAAACTGGACAGATATTGCACCAGGTCAAGGGACCCTCAGGCAATAGCGGTGGACGCTCTGGTAACTCCGTGGGTGTTCCAGTCGGTATATGTGTTCCCTCCTCTTCCTCTCATACCAAAAGTACTGAGAATCATAAGAAGGAGAGGAGTAAGAACGATACTCGTGGCTCCGGAATGGCCAAGAAGAACTTGGTACCCGGAGCTGCAAGAGATGCTCACGGAGGACCCGTGGCCTCTACCTCTAAGGAAGGACCTGCTCCAGCAGGGACCTTGTCTGTTCCAAGACTTACCGCGGCTGCGTTTGACGGCATGACGGTTGAACGCCGGATCCTGAAGGAAAAAGGCATTCCAGATGAAGTCATCCCTACCCTGATCAAGGCCAGGAAGGATGTAACTGCAAAACATTATCATCGCATTTGGCGAAAATATGTTGCGTGGTGTGAGGCCAAGAAGGCCCCTACGGAGGATTTTCAACTGGGTCGTTTCCTACATTTCCTGCAAGCAGGATTGTCTATGGGCCTAAAATTAGGATCCATTAAGGTTCAAATTTTCGGCCCTGTCGATCTTCTTCCAGAAAGAACTGGCTTCAGTGCCTGAAGTTCAGACGTTTGTCAAAGGGGTACTGCATATACAGCCTCCTTTTGTGCCTCCAGTGGCACCTTGGGATCTCAATGTAGTTTTAGGGTTCCTAAAATCACATTGGTTTGAACCACTTGCCACAGTGGATTTGAAATATCTCACATGGAAAGTGGTAATGCTGTTGGCCCTGGCTTCAGCCAGGCGCGCATCAGAATTGGCGGCTTTATCCTATAAAAGCCCTTACCTGATATTTCATTCGGATAGGGCGGAATTGAGGACTCGTCCTCAATTTCTCCCTAAGGTGGTTTCAGCGTTTCACATGAATCAACCTACTGTGGTACCTGTGGCTACTAGGGACTTGGAGGACTCCAAGTTGCTGGACGTAGTCAGGGCCCTGAAAATATATGTTTCCAGGACGGCTGGAGTCAGAAAATCTGACTCGCTGTTTATACTGTATGCACCCAACAAACTGGGTGCTCCTGCTTCTAAGCAGACGATTGCTCGTTGGATTTGTAGGACAATTCAACTTGCACATTCTGTGGCAGGCCTGCCACAGCCAAAATCTGTAAAAGCCCATTCCACAAGGAAGGTGGGCTCATCTTGGGCGGCTGCCCGAGGGGTCTCGGCTTTACAACTTTGCCGAGCAGCTACTTGGTCAGGGGCAAACACGTTTGCTAAATTCTACAAATTTGATACCCTGGCTGAGGAGGACCTGGAGTTCTCTCATTCGGTGCTGCAGAGTCATCCGCACTCTCCCGCCCGTTTGGGAGCTTTGGTATAATCCCCATGGTCCTTACGGAGTTCCCAGCATCCACTAGGACGTCAGAGAAAATAAGAATTTACTTACCGATAATTCTATTTCTCATAGTCCGTAGTGGATGCTGGGCGCCCATCCCAAGTGCGGATTGTCTGCAATACTTGTATATAGTTATTGTTACAAACAAATCGGGTTGTTTATTGTTGGAAGCCATCTTTTCAGAGGCTCCTACGGTTATCATACTGTTAACTGGGTTCAGATCACGAGTTGTACGGTGTGATTGGTGTGGCTGGTATGAGTCTTACCCGGGATTCAAGATCCTTCCTTATTATGTACGCTCGTCCGGGCACAGTATCTTAACTGAGGCTTGGAGGAGGGTCATAGGGGGAGGAGCCAGTGCACACCAGCTAGTCTAAAGCTTTTACTTTTTGTGCCCAGTCTCCTGCGGAGCCGCTATTCCCCATGGTCCTTACGGAGTTCCCAGCATCCACTACGGACTATGAGAAATAGAATTATCGGTAAGTAAATTCTTATTTTTCTCTGACGTCCTAAGTGGATGCTGGGACTCCGTAAGGACCATGGGGATTATATCAAAGCTCCCAAACGGGAGGGAGAGTGCGGATGACTCTGCAGCACCGAATGAGCGAACTCCAGGTCCTCCTCAGCCAGGGTGTCAAACTTGTAAAATCTTGCAAATGTGTTTGACCCCGACCAAGTAGCAGCTCTGCAAAGTTGTAAAGCAGAGACCCCTCGGGCAGCCGCCCAAGAAGAGCCCACCTTCCTCGTGGAATGGGCTTTTACTGATCTAGAATACGGCAGTCCCGCCGCAGAATGACAGTCCTGTACCACAAATCTGAGGTACTCCTGGTGAGGAGAGTAAATGGGGACATGCAGGTAAGCATCCTTGATGTCCAGTGATACCATGTAATCCCCTTCCTCCAGGCTTGAGATAACCGCCCTGAGCGATTCCATCTTGAACTTGAACCGTTTTATATACGTGTTCAAAGATTTAAAATTTAAAATGGGTCTCACCGAACCGTCCGGTTTCGGTACCACAAACATTGTGGAATAGTAACCCCTTCCTTGTTGAAGGAGGGGTACCTTGACTATCACCTGCTGCAAATACAGCTTTTGAATTTGCCTCTATCACAGCCTCCCTGTCCAAGGGAGATGTTGGCAAGGCAGATTTTAGGAAACGGCGAGGGGACGACGTCTCGAATTCCAGCTTGAATCCCTGAGACACTACTTGTAGAATCCAGGGATCCACCTGTGAGCAAGCTCACTGATTGCTGAAGCACTTGAGACGGGCCCCCACCGCACCTGGCTCCACCAGTGGAGCCCCAGCGTCATGCTGTGGACTTAGCGGAAGCGGGGGAGGACTTTTGTTCCTGGGAACTGGCTGTATATATATATATATATATATATATATATGCACACACACTCATGTATATACATTAGAGATGAGCGGGTTCGGTTTCTCTGAATCCGAACCCGCCAGAACTTCATGTTTTTTTTCACGGGTCCGAGCGACTCGGATCTTCCCGCCTTGCTCGGTTAACCCGAGCGCGCCCGAACGTCATCATGACGCTGTCGGATTCTCGCGAGACTCGGATTCTATATAAGGAGCCGCGCGTCGCCGCCATTTTCACACGTGCATTGAGATTGATAGGGAGAGGACGTGGCTGGCGTCCTCTCCGTTTAGAATTAGAATAGATTAGAGAGACACTTGATTTACTAATTTTGGGGAGCATTAGGAGTACTCAGTAGTGTACAGTGCAGAGTTTTGCTGATAGTGACCAGTGACCACCACTTTTATTTATAATCCGTTCTCTGCCTGAAAAAAGCGATACACAGCACACAGTGACTCAGTCACATACCATATCTGTGTGCACTGCTCAGGCTCAGGCCAGTGTGCTGCATCATCTATTATCTATCTATATATAATATTATATATATCTGTCTGACTGCTCAGCTCACACAGCTTATAATTGTGGGGGAGACTGGGGAGCACTACTGCAGTGCCAGTTATAGGTTATAGCAGGAGCCAGGAGTACATAATATATTATATAGTGAGTGACCACCAGACACACAGTGCAGTTTATTTAATATATCCGTTCTCTGCCTGAAAAAAGCGATACACACAGTGACTCAGTCAGTCACATACCATATCTGTGTGCACTGCTCAGGCTCAGGCCAGTGTGCTGCATCATCTATATATATTATATATCTGTCTGACTGCTCAGCTCACACAGCTTATAATTGTGGGGGAGACTGGGGAGCACTACTGCAGTGCCAGTTATAGGTTATAGCAGGAGCCAGGAGTACATAATATTATATTAAAATTAAACAGTGCACACTTTTGCTGCAGGAGTGCCACTGCCAGTGTGACTAGTGACCAGTGACCTGACCACCAGTATATAATATTAGTAGTATACTATCTCTTTATCAACCAGTCTATATTAGCAGCAGACACAGTACAGTGCGGTAGTTCACGGCTGTGGCTACCTCTGTGTCGGCACTCGGCAGCCCGTCCATAATTGTATATACCACCTAACCGTGGTTTTTTTTTCTTTCTTTATACATACATACTAGTTACGAGTATACTATCTCTTTATCAACCAGTCTATATATTAGCAGCAGACACAGTACAGTGCGGTAGTTCACGGCTGTGGCTACCTCTGTGTCGGCACTCGGCAGCCCGTCCATAATTGTATATACCACCTAACCGTGGTTTTTTTTTCTTTCTTTATACATACATACTAGTTACGAGTATACTATCTCTTTATCAACCAGTCTATATATTAGCAGCAGACACAGTACAGTGCGGTAGTTCACGGCTGTGGCTACCTCTGTGTCGGCACTCGGCAGCCCGTCCATAATTGTATATACCACCTAACCGTGGTTTTTTTTTCTTTCTTTATACATACATACTAGTTACGAGTATACTATCTCTTTATCAACCAGTCTATATTAGCAGCAGACACAGTACAGTGCGGTAGTTCACGGCTGTGTCTACCTCTGTGTCGGCACTCGGCAGCCCGTCCATAATTGTATATACCACCTAACCGTGGTTTTTTTTTCTTTCTTTATACATACATACTAGTTACGAGTATACTATCTCTTTATCAACCAGTCTATATTAGCAGCAGACACAGTACAGTGCGGTAGTTCACGGCTGTGGCTACCTCTGTGTCGGCACTCGGCAGCCCGTCCATAATTGTATATACCACCTAACCGTGGTTTTTTTTTCTTTCTTTATACATACATACAGATGTAGCCACCTTTATCTTGAGTGGCCGCGGCGGTTGTCCCGTTCGACCATACGCAGCGTACTGTGGCGTAGCGAGGCGCGCCTAGCCACAGAGAGGCTATCTAATCGCACGGAGACAGACATTTGACGTTTGGCGTTACCTTTACGTGTAATACCTGCGATCAGCCACCAGATGTCGCTTTTTACAATCACCACTGCGCATGCGTGTGGTCTCCCGTAAAATACAATACTGACATACATAATAAGGACTACTTTACTAAGGCGTCTCATTACGCTGCATACAGCAAATACTGTACTCATTACGCTGCATTATTTAATACAGTACTGTATATACAGTACGACACCGACGCAAATACAGTAGTACAGCATACAGTATATGATCCATCTACAATACTTTATGAATACTGTATGTGAGCGTCCAAGTCCCGCAGACAAAACACAGTACTGTAAAACCAGTAGTGTACACTGTCGCAAATGGATGTGTGTTACAAGTTCACTATTGCCTCTCAAGATTAGGAATTTTCTACAGTATGTTATCGTCCTAATCCCGTAGCCATTACAGCATAATCAAAACCAACGGATTTATACATTTGTCTGCGGCGAAGTGGTGAAGTGTTTCGCTTCCTATACTCAGAGTCCAGGGTTCGATTCCTTAAGTACGAATGCATGTTACTGTAGTTTTTTTCAGACACTTTATTATTATTTTTATTCACATACTGTAAACCAGGGCATACAGTAGCTGCATGAGCGGTTCTATGCGATCGAGTCCGGTGTACCATAATGTGCAGGTTCTATGCAGGTTAAGGTACTATGCTCCGTACACAGTACACATACAATTCTGTAGCTGGGCAGACTGAATAGAAATGGCTACCACCTATGACTCCTTGCCCCACAGAGGCCCTAGGCTACGGAGCAAGTAATAGTCCAGATTGTACAGACTATGGGGCAATGCTGAAGGAGCGTCACAATCCCCTAGCTAAAATACACAGTATGCATATTATGGTACACCGGACTCGATGACATACTGTAGCACACTGGCAAAATGGCCGCCGCCCCTGAACCCTTGTGCAGGTTATGGGGCAATGCTGAAGGAGCGTCACAATCCCCTAGCCAAAATACACAGGGGAGGGATAAGCCACTGTAGGATTGCATACAGTATTACGGTGCACCGGACTCAATCGCATAGCACACTGTCAAAACGACCACTACCCATGAACCCCCACCTCCTGAACCCCCACCTCGTGGCATGCAGCAGTTGGGTATGGAATGAGAAATGGCATAAGCTGTGCAGGCTACGGGGCGATGCTGAAGGAGCGTCACAATCCCCTAGCCAAAATACACAGAGATACTGTAAGCGAGGTCTATGCACATTACAGTACTGTACGTTACACCGGGCTCGGTCGCATAGCAAACTGACAAAACACAAGTTTTACAGTACATACAGTAAAGCAGGCCAAAGCTGCAGGAGAGTTTCTACTGTAAAGGTTCTATGCACCGTACGGTAATGTACACATACCTGTACAATTCTATAGCAGGGCAGACTCAATTGAAATGGCTACCGCCTGTGACTCCTACAGTAGCTCCTAGGAGGCACTCAGCTATGGAGCAAATAACAGCACAGATTTTGCAGGCTACGGGGCAATGCTGAAGGAGCGTCACAATCCCCTAGCTACAATACACAGGGGTGATAGAGATAATCGAGTGGCTGGAGGGGGGTCCCCTTGATTTAAGTGGCCCCCACTCCTCCAGGGTACTCCGGCCAGGTGTGACTAGTTGGGTATTTAATTCCATGGCCGCAGGGACCGGTATAAAAGTCTCCCCCGGCTGTGCATTATCTGTCCAGCTAGTGGAGCCCAGTGCTGATTCAAAAAATATGGGGAACCCCTACGCTTTTTTTGTCCCCCTTATTTTTTGCACCAGGACCAGGCGCAGAGCCCGGTGCTGGTTCTAAAAAGATGGGGGATCCCGTGTCCATTTTTTCCGTATTCCTTCCGGAATTCGACTGCAATTGCATATACAGTACTGTACCCCTTAATGTCACTGCTTACAGTATACAGTATTTAGACATGAGCTTGTGTACAGTATCTGTCATGAGGTGCTTTTTTCACTGACACTATAACTTTTTTCTATTGTGATATACTGTACAGAGGCGGCAAACTAGCCAAACGGGAATAATCAGCTTCTGCAGAATAAAATGAGATGCTACAGTACATGCCTATATTCTGTGAGTGACTGCGGCTCTATGAAATTAAATCAGAAAATTTAAATATGAAATGCATTACTAATGTGTGGCATTACTGTACTGTATGTGTATAAGGTGTACTACAATATTTTCTGGTGTAACATAAGGAAAGGGCACTACTGCATGGTCTAATGCAGTGGTTCTCAAACTTGGTCCTCAGGACCCCACACAGTGCATGTTTTGCAGGTAAACCAGCAAGTGCACAGATGTATTCATTACTAACTGACACATTTTAGAAGGTCCATACAGTAGGTGGAGCTAATTTTTTCACTTGTGATTCTGTGAGACCTGCAAAACCTGCACTGTGTGGGGTCCTGAGGACTGAGTTTGAGAACCTGTGGTCTAATGTAAATAAAGATGAATGTGGTGGGGTGTAATGTGAATAAGGGGCATTACTGTTAGGAGTAATGTGGTACTATGATATGATGTCATGAGAATAAGAGACACCACTGCATGATATAATGTGAATAAAGTTGCAGTACTGTGTTGTGTCATTTCATCTTCGGGTATTATTGTGTTACCATGCCCCTTCCCAGCAAGAACATACTGTACACTGTTTTGGGCTGGCACTAAATGTGCACATTGTTCTTATTTAGATTATAGGGGGTAGGAGCGCCAAAATGGGTGATGGTGCTGGGAAAGGGGTGCAGGGTTAGAGGCGGAACTACGTAGCATCTGTGCAAGAGGGCATCAGCCAAAATCTAGCCTAGGGCATCATGTTGGTCAGGTTTGGCTCTGATAATACTGTATACTGTACTCTTACTGTACTTTGCATTCAATACAGATACTGTTTGCACACAGGTTTTACATGAATCATTGGCAATGCTGCAGGAGTGTCTCATTAGGCAATCTAAAATATACCACGACTATGGGTGGGGATACAGTAGGGAAGTTCTGTCACCATAAGCTGTCTGCTGTGTATAGCATATTTCCATCTGAGATGCATTTGTGTGTTTGTAATAAGAAAAAAACATTTTACTGTACATTTAGTGGATACAGTATTTCTCCCCCATAATGACGTATCATACTGTACAGGTACCCTCATGTACTGTACCGTACCATACTGTAAAATTGAATATTTATTGGAAAAACATCAATATTAATGTAAAAATAAAGTATTACAACATCCGATTCCATGTACTGCACTGATCAAAATGTACAGTACTCTTATTCAGGACTTATAAAACTGAAAATAACTGTTCATACAGTACACATCAATAACATTACTACTGTATAATATTCTACATTAGTTTATGCAATAATCAGACAAAGGCAATTTTATCATTTTTTTTAATAATGCACCAATTTAAAATTTTAAACAGAAAATACAGAACTACATATTTGTGGCTTGACCATTTCTTTCAACTACAACAGGTAATACTTTATACAGGTGATTTATATAATTATTACAATGTTCAGGTGTGAGTACTTCTAGCCAAAATTTCTTTATCCCATCCACCAGTTGCTGTTTTGTTGTTGGCTTTGCAACACTCCTAACGTACCTCTTCAATTGAGCCCACACTAATTCGATTGGGTTCATGTCTGGTGATCTATATAAAAATAAAAAAAAAGCGTATAGAAAAAATTAATTACATTACAGTAAATAGAGAAAATTAAACATACAATATTGTACTGTTTATTAAACAAAATTTTTTTTTACAGTACTAGAGTGCTATCCAAAATTTTACTTGTACACTGTTGAAAGAATACTCACTCTGGTGGTGTGCGTTCCCAATTCATACCTTTCTCTTCCATAAATTTGGCTGAGGCGGAGTGTTTAGGATCATTGTCTTGGAATATCCTATGGTGAGTTGGGTAATATTTATTCACAAATGGCACCATACATTTCTCTACTATTGTTTCTTGGAAATATTTCTTATCCATGATTCCTACAGAAATCAAAAAATGTTGTTCATTAATAAGCAACTCCTTTTATTGTGCAGTTACACGTACTCTACAGTACAACATGTATTTTTACAGAACACAGGCACAGAATAAAGTATAGTACTGTACCTTCGAAAAATAATAGGGGACCAGCTCCTAATCGTGATATGCCTCCCCATACATGGACTTTCAATGGATGCTTTGGGCGTGGTTTTAAAGAGATATGGTTACGTTTCCTGAATGACATTCTGGAGAACCGCTCAAGGGCAACAGACGATTCATCTGTGAAAATGACATCATCAAATGTTTCACCACTCTCAATCCATCGCCGTGCCTGTTCCACTCTCTTTTCTTTATTCACATCTCTTATCATTGGAGATATCCTGTGAAGAGCCAAAAATAATGAAATCAGATACAGTTATGAAATTACAGATTTACAGATTACTGTATATACAGTAGACTGTATGTGCAGTATACTGTATTATATACCTACTGTATACATTAAACTGTACATACAGTACATTAAGTTACATACAGAGTAATATATATATACATACTGTACATACACACAAACACACACACAGTATACAGTATGTAATCATCACAATAAGCCGGCAATGCTTCATTGCTGTCTCTGAGTGCCTATACAGTAGGTATCTCTTTTGGGATAGAATATATACAGTATATACACACACACATACTGTATATAGTATAAAGTACACACTCTGTATAATGATTTATGGCATTATTATATCACGTATCAAGGGATTATTAACAGTGCATTTACTGTATGGTTTATACTGCTTTCAGTATTTTACCTTGTTGCGCCAAAGGTCCATCCCATTTTCCGTCGCATCCTTCTGATGCTGGTGGCCGATATGTCCAGGTCATACTTGGAATGGAGAATTCGTTTTATTTGCAGAGCAGTACGCTCATCATCCTCACGAGTTAGTTCCTCCACAATTTGTTGCACTCTCCTACAGTACAATACAGTATGAAAAATATGAATTCATGAACAGCACAATCACAGTTACAATTGATGAAGTTTTTATTTTATTTCAAAAAAATTGTTTATGGTATAAAGCAAGTCATTTAAACATTACAGTAGTGTACAGTACGTACCATGTGCATTTTGTAGGAAATACAAATCTGGGCGTTGTTCTCTCGAATGCATGATAGCGCACCGTTTCTAAAGTGACTATAATGCCACTTTCCTTGAGCCATGCATGGATCTCTTTGATGGTTTTATTTTCTTTTTTCATGTTGGCGATTATCTTGCTCATCGTTTTGTTGATAGTTACTGGCATGTTGTCCAACTATAATTCCTGTATGGAGAGAAAACATTTGTGAATACTGTAGTCTAAAATTTACACATCTGAAAATGCATAAGAGTTTTATGATAGAAGTTAATACTGTACATGTTTACTATCCAGTACCTGATGTTCAAATTTAAGTATTGTATACTGTACAGTACTGAAAATACAACTTCAGTGTTATGGACTGCAATTAGTTTCCTGTATGAAACAGATACAGTACAGTAAATAACCCTCCTTGGAAGTGCATGGGCCCTGTGAGACTTACAGTAGTGTACAGCATAAGGGTCGACTGACATGATGTACAAGCATTACATACAGTACATGTCAGTACTGTATGTAAATTCTTCAATTATTGCCTAACAACAATGCTGCTTACTGTATATTAAATACTGTAGGCCTAGAAATGTGCATCTCAATATAGTAGTTAAAAACACAGGGGCCTATGTGGATAAGCGAGTTCTATGCACACTAAAAATGGCCACCGACCGTGAACCCCCAGCACGTGGCAGCGCTCGTATATGTAGTGAGATACAGTATGGCATACATTTCACAGTTCAGGGGGCAATGCTGAAGGAGCGTCACAATCCCCTAGCTCAATTACATTGGGATAAGCGAGGTCTATGCACATTACGGTATACCGAGCTGGATCGCTTAGCAACCTGACAAAATGGCCGCCGACCGAGAACTCCCAGCACGTGGCAGCGCTCGGATATGTAGTGAGATACAATATGGCATACATTTCACAGTTCAGGGGGCAATGCTGAAGGAGCGTCACAATCCCCTAGCTCAATTACATTGGGATAAGCGAGGTCTACAGTATGCACATTACGGTATACCGAGCTGGATCGCTTAGCAACCTGACAACATGGCCGCCGACCGTGAACTCCCAGCACGTGGCAGCGCTCGGATATGTAGTGAGATACAATATGGCATACATTTCACAGTTCAGGGGGCAATGCTGAAGGAGCGTCACAATCCCCTAGCTCAATTACATTGGGATAAGCGAGGTCTATGCACATTACGGTATACCGAGCTGGATCGCTTAGCAACCTGACAAAATGGCCGCCGACCGTGAACTCCCAGCACGTGGCAGCGCTCGGATATGGAGTGAGATACAATATGGCATACATTTCACAGTTCAGGGGGCAATGCTGAAGGAGCGTCACAATCCCCTAGCTCAATTACATTGGGATAAGCGAGGTCTATGCACATTACGGTATACCGAGCTGGATCGCTTAGCAACCTGACAAAATGGCCGCCGACCGTGAACTCCCAGCACGTGGCAGCGCTCGGATATGTAGTGAGATACAATATGGCATACATTTCACAGTTCAGGGGGCAATGCTGAAGGAGCGTCACAATCCCCTAGCTCAATTACATTGGGATAAGCGAGGTCTATGCACATTACGGTATACCGAGCTGGATCGCTTAGCAACCTGACAAAATGGCCGCCGACCGTGAACTCCCAGCACGTGGCAGCGCTCGGATATGGAGTGAGAGATGGTATACATTTTAAAATACACCGGGATAAGTTGTATAGGCCATGGAGCAATGCACAGGGACATTCATCATTTACGTACAGTATATAAATAATTGTAAACCGTAAATGAAAGAATTACCGGTCAAATACTGTATGACGAAACTGTGTCAATGAGCTGGAACAGTATGGCCTGTGAAGAAGTTTTCGAAGGCAGAAACGGAGAGCAAATTATCAGGAGATTTCTGAAAGGTCGGAGAAGATCCACACAGCAAGTCTGCTTACGAGGAAACAGCTTTGCAAAGTGGGTAGCGGGGCGGTGACTGAGACGCTCTTTTATTCACATTCACACAAAAGGAATTCTTACCGCTGTGATTGGTGCCAATATAGGCGCATTCATCCTTACACCAATCACAGAGCATACTGTACTTTTGAATGTGAATAAAAGAGCGTCTCAGTCACCGCCCGCTACCCACTTTGCAAATCTGTTTCCTCGTAGGCAGACTTGCTGTGTGGATCTTCTCCGACCTTTCAGAAATCTCCTGATAATTTGCTCTCCGTTTCTGCCTTCGAAAACTTCTTCACAGGCCATACTGTTCCAGCGCATTGACACAGTTTCGTCATACAGTATTTGACCGGTAATTCTTTCATTTACGGTTTACAATTATTTATATACTGTACGTAAATGATGAATGTCCCTGTGCATTGCTCCATGGCCTGTACAACTTATCCCGGTGTATTTTAAAATGTATACCATCTCTCACTCCATATCCGAGCGCTGCCACGTGCTGGGAGTTCACGGTCGGCGGCCATTTTGTCAGGTTGCTAAGCGATCCAGCTCGGTATACCGTAATGTGCATAGACCTCGCTTATCCCAATGTAATTGAGCTAGGGGATTGTGACGCTCCTTCAGCATTGCCCCCTGAACTGTGAAATGTATGCCATATTGTATCTCACTACATATCCGAGCGCTGCCACGTGCTGGGAGTTCACGGTCGGCGGCCATTTTGTCAGGTTGCTAAGCGATCCAGCTCGGTATACCGTAATGTGCATAGACCTCGCTTATCCCAATGTAATTGAGCTAGGGGATTGTGACGCTCCTTCAGCATTGCCCCCTGAACTGTGAAATGTATGCCATATTGTATCTCACTCCATATCCGAGCGCTGCCACGTGCTGGGAGTTCACGGTCGGCGGCCATTTTGTCAGGTTGCTAAGCGATCCAGCTCGGTATACCGTAATGTGCATAGACCTCGCTTATCCCAATGTAATTGAGCTAGGGGATTGTGACGCTCCTTCAGCATTGCCCCCTGAACTGTGAAATGTATGCCATATTGTATCTCACTACATATCCGAGCGCTGCCACGTGCTGGGAGTTCACGGTCGGCGGCCATTTTGTCAGGTTGCTAAGCGATCCAGCTCGGTATACCGTAATGTGCATAGACCTCGCTTATCCCAATGTAATTGAGCTAGGGGATTGTGACGCTCCTTCAGCATTGCCCCCTGAACTGTGAAATGTATGCCATATTGTATCTCACTCCATATCCGAGCGCTGCCACGTGCTGGGAGTTCACGGTCGGCGGCCATTTTGTCAGGTTGCTAAGCGATCCAGCTCGGTATACCGTAATGTGCATAGACCTCGCTTATCCCAATGTAATTGAGCTAGGGGATTGTGACGCTCCTTCAGCATTGCCCCCTGAACTGTGAAATGTATGCCATACTGTATCTCACTACATATACGAGCGCTGCCACGTGCTGGGGGTTCACGGTCGGTGGCCATTTTTAGTGTGCATAGAACTCGCTTATCCACATAGGCCCCTGTGTTTTTAACTACTATATTGAGATGCACATTTCTAGGCCTACAGTATTTAATATACAGTAAGCAGCATTGTTGTTAGGCAATAATTGAAGAATTTACATACAGTACTGACATGTACTGTATGTAATGCTTGTACATCATGTCAGTCGACCCTTATGCTGTACACTACTGTAAGTCTCACAGGGCCCATGCACTTCCAAGGAGGGTTATTTACTGTACTGTATCTGTTTCATACAGGAAACTAATTGCAGTCCATAACACTAATATTAAGCCCACTCCATTATCCACTCCTCCCCTGTGTATTAAACACCCCCTACCACCCTGGAAGTCATGTACCAGGGCCCCTTCATTCAGCACAATGCCCCCTTCTACAGTTTAGTGTTCTCCTTCCTGCCCCATCTGTGCAGTAAAGGAATAATTAGCAGAAATTATTTCTCCAGGTCCTACTGTACATACTGAGCGAAAGATAGAACCCCCCCCTATCCCCCGCGGAGCATCAAAGCTGCCGCTGATAGCTCCCCCCACCCCTTCCGCTGGTGAGTGGGTAGGGGCCCCAGTGCATTGCTGTGTCCAGGGGCCCACACTGCTGTTAAGATGGCTCTAGTAATTGAGCTAGGGGATTGTGACGCTCCTTCAGCATTGCCCCTGGACTGTACCATACTGTATCTCACTCCATATCCAAGCGCTGCCACGTGCTGGGAGTTCACGGTCGGTGGCCATTTTGTCAGGTTGCTAAGCGATCCAGCTCGGTATAACGTAATGTACATAGACCTTGCTTATCCCGGTGTACTACAGGTATGTGCAGTAGTACTGAATGATTGCTATCACTTGTGGTGAAACACCTATCTTATCAAATACAGTAACTACTGTACAGTATAGTTGTTCGCACAGGTGATGGTAATCATACTGTATATTTAAACTGAAGTCCGTAACAGAGCATTCTGTCCCTCCTGCAGAGGTTCTTGTTGGGAGGCACAGGGAAAAAAGGCAAATACTGTACAGTATTTGCACTTTACTGTTGTGCACTTTATTTGAAAATGTACAGTTGTTTGCTATTTTTAGCATGCTGTGCTTTACATGTTTTCTTATTGTGGTTTTTATATTTTTAGACAAAAGACAAAGAATGCAGACTACCAGATTTTACGGGAGTGCCAAAACCCACCCATCAGTGGCACAGAAACTTGCTGCATTAGTCCCACAAAAGAAGAAGAAAACTGCCAAGGCGGCTCAGAAAGAAAATGTGGTGAAACCACGAAAAAATGCCAAGGCAAAGAATAATACGTTGGAGATGATATGTGGTGTGGCAAATGATGTAATTGTTCCATCTCCTGCAGATCACAGTGTTCAGCCAATGAATCTGGAAATACCGGTGCTAGAGGACGTGACAAACACGCTGCATCAGGAAGCTTCTTTTTTGGACCATGTAGCCACCCCTGGACAAGAAGACATGACACATTCACCACGAAGAAGGTTGCATTTCACAGATGTGAACACCAAAGTGCAGGACTGCCAGTGTACCTGTCCTGTTTTACTAAAGGAGCTACTCAGTAAGGTGACCAATATGGAGTCAGAAGTTGGTGGACAGGTCAATCAGCTGCAGACCGATGTGGCTGGCCTTAAAGAAGGCATAAAGGAACAGATGGTAGAAGCCATGAAGAAAGTCATTGAACAAACGAGGGAAGAATGGCAAGTTGGAGTTTGCCGCACCATCATTGCAACACACCACCAAGCGGTTCAAGTCAGCGGCCTGGACGACCGAGGCCTGGAGGACCGCAGAGGAGGCCTGGAGGACCGCAGCGGACTGGACGAAGTCAGCGGCATGGACGACCACAGAGGAGGCCTGGAGGACCGCAGAGGAGGCCTGGACGACCGCAGAGGAGGCCTGGACGACCGCAGAGGAGGCCTGGACGACCGCAGAGGAGGCCTGGACGACCGCAGAGGAGGCCTGGACGACCGTAGAGGAGGCCTGGGGGACCGCAGCAGCGGACTGGACGAAGTCAGCGACTTGGACGACCGCAGAGGAGGCCTGGAGGACCGCAGAGGAGGCCTGGAGGACCGCAGAGGAGGCCTGGACGACCGCAGAGGAGGCCTGGACGACCGCAGAGGAGGCCTGGACGACCGCAGAGGAGGCCTGGGGGACCGCAGCAGCGGACTGGACGAAGTCAGCGACTTGGACGACCGCAGAGGAGGCCTGGAGGACCGCAGAAGAGACCTGGACGACCGCAGAGGAGGCCTGGACGACCGCAGAGGAGGCCTGGACGACCGCAGAGGAGGCCTGGACGACCGTAGAGGAGGCCTGGGGGACCGCAGCAGCGGACTGGACGAAGTCAGCGACTTGGAGGACCGCAGAGGAGGCCTGGAGGACCGCAGAGGAGGCCTGGAGGACCGCAGAGGAGGCCTGGAGGACCGCAGAGGAGGCCTGGACGACCGCAGAGGAGGCCTGGACGACCGCAGAGGAGGCCTGGACGACCGCAGAGGAGGCCTGGGGGACCGTAGAGGAGGCCTGGGGGACCGCAGCAGCGGACTGGACGAAGTCAGCGACTTGGACGACCGCAGAGGAGGCCTGGAGGACCGCAGAGGCCTGGACCACAGCAGCGGACTGGGCGAAGTCAGCGACTTGGGCGACCGCAGAGGAGGCCTGGACGACCGCAGAGGAGGCCTGGACGACCGCAGAGGAGGCCTGGACGACCGTAGAGGAGGCCTGGGGGACCGCAGCAGCGGACTGGACGAAGTCAGCGACTTGGACGACCGCAGAGGAGGCCTGGAGGACCGCAGAAGAGACCTGGAGGACCGCAGAGGCCTGGACCACAGCAGCGGACTGGACGAAGTCAGCGACTTGGGCGACCGCAGAGGAGGCCTGGACGACCACAGAGGCCTGGAGGACCGCAGAGGAAACCTGGAGGACCGCAGAGGAGGCCTGGAGGACCGCAGAGGAGGCCTGGAGGACCGCAGAAGAGACCTGGAGGACCGCAGAGGAGGCCTGGAGGACCGCAGAGGAGGCCTGGAGGACCGCAGAGGAGGCCTGGAGGACCGCAGAGGAGGCCTGGACCACAGCAGCGGACTGGACGAAGTCAGCGACTTGGACGACCGCAGAGGAGGCCTGGAGGACCGCAGAAGAGACCTGGAGGACCGCAGAAGAGACCTGGAGGACCGCAGAAGAGACCTGGAGGACCGCAGAGGAGGCCTGGAGGACCGCAGAGGAGGCCTGGAGGACCGCAGAGGAGGCCTGGACGACCGCAGAGGGCTGGACGACCGCAGAGGCCTGGATTCAAGTGTGCTGTTGCCAGGAACACCAATGATGACCAGCACACCTGCTCACAGGCCACTTCGCAATACATTCGGAGGCTCTCTGAACAATATTGCCCTGGCTGTCATCTCAACTTCCCTGGACGACCATCTGTACAGAGCTTCAAATGGACATATTCAGAAATATGCATATTCTCTGTTCCAGCACCATGTACGGTACGACAAATACTTGACGTGGGCCAATCGTGTGAACTTTGATGGTTCCAAGGGCAAACTTCCGCTGCCCAAAAATCTGGTACATGACATCATGGCTAGGTGTGAACGCCGCGTGAGGATTGGTGATCCAGAAAAGAGGAAGATAAGGGATACCATAAACTCTGTGCTGAGAACGAAGAGGAAAATGACTTGGAAGCTCGACTATGATGAAACCAGATCATTACCTACCTCCTAGCTTCAGCACATCAGCTTCACACAGCTGAAGCTAAAAAATTGTGTCAATGTACCTGTATGACCTGTACATTTTCTGGGGCTGCATGCACTGTGCTGAATCCACTTGGAGCAGCTTGGTTACTCAAAGGGGAGTGCATGAACTTGGCTCACCACATTCCTGGTAATGTAAGGGCCTGTTACAAGTTGCCCCTTTTATTCCTGTTGATTTTTTGGGCGCTGCTGTATCTATCCAGTAGCAGCCGAGTCCATTGTGCTGTGTCCATCTGGGGCCTTGGGCTGCGTTTCCATCCAGGGGCTGCTGTTGTCAGTCCTCTATTCTGGTGTCCGTATGCGACAGTGTTAAAAAGCAAAAGACAAAAACGAAAAATAATTCAAAAAAGCAAAACCTAAAAATAAAGTACAAAAACCATTACCCCCGCACCACCACCACAAAAAAATAAATTATAAAAATGTTAAAGTTATATTGTTACTGTATTTGTGCTGTTACCTTTTGATTAAAGTACCGTACAGTATGTGTGATGTTGGCTTTATTACAATACAGTACAGTATGTGTGATGTTACATGTTCCAAATGATTTTGTCCGTAAATAAAGTGTTTCTTAAAATAAACATGACGTGGTTTCCAATGTTTGTATTCCCAACTTCCTGTACTGTATAAATTAGTACTACTGTACTGTATGATGGGAATTCAATTAAGAGTGGTATACTGTATGTAAAACAACTTGGTTAGGCATCTTGCATTTCATATTTTAATAAAAACCACAGGAAACTTCTATTTTTAAAAGTTTATTGAAGAAAAAAAAGGTGTTTTTTTTAAATAAAGTTTGAAAGTTAATTAAAACAAAAAAGTAGTTTGTTCTTCGTTACATTCTTTTCTTGTGTATATAGATATCTGTGGGGAAAAAAAAAAAAAAGTATTAAAGTAAAGACACTCATGCTGGGCTGTGTGGTTCCACAAAAGGCATGCGGTCCAAAGTGAAATAGTGGTGTCAGTGGTCAGCACTTTGACACGCTAACATTTGTGGAACCACACAGCCCAGCAATAAGTCATGCTGGGCTGTGTGGTTCCACAAAAGGCATGCGGTCCAAAGTGAAATAGTGGTGTCAGTGGTCAGCACTTTGACACGCTAACATTTGTGGAACCACACAGCCCAGCAATAAGTCATGCTGGGCTGTGTGGTTCCACAAAAGGCATGCGGTCCAAAGTGAAATAGTGGTGTCAGTGGTCAGCACTTTGACACACTAACATTTGTGGAACCACACAGCAATGCCTGACACACATAAAATGCCTGACACACACAAAATGCCTGACACACACAAAATGCCTGACACACACATGCTGGAGGGAAAACACATGTTTGCCAAACAGTCGACAGCACATGTCGGCCAGATGGCCGACCAAACTTGCTCCAAATCACCCCAAACTGGACAGAAAGCACGCCAGCACACTCAGGAGGTACACCACAGCTAAATTACGAGAGAATTTCATTACAAACAGCCAGATCTTGCAGATTATCTGCCAGATAATTGTATGGTGTACAGTATGCCTATCTTATACAGTAGAAAAAGATACTATACAATGGAGTACAATAACAAACATTTATTAAAAAAAAAAAAAATTTTAAAATGATCTTAACAACAAATTAAAAAAGTGGTCCACTAAGAGGTGGACCACCACCCGCAGGAGCAGAACGGCACGCTGCAACTGTTCTGTGGGAAAAAAAGGACAGTATTACAAAACAAATACTGAATACTTTACAGTGTAGTAATGGCAATACAGTACTTTACTCTATATTAGACAATCTTGTTATTTACAATGTACAGTACTGTATTGTCAGTACAGTAAATCAAACACTACTGTATGCTGTCGAGGTAATTTAAACATTGCTTTAGTTTACCTCTTGTATAAGTGGGCTGCTGCCTGCCCGCTTCTGGGCCAGCCCACCTATCTTGCCCCTGTCTGGGGCCCCCATAAATCATTGGCACTATATTGGAGAAAAAAAAACATTTAGTCACATTCAAATACTATACAATTATTACTGTATACTGTAGGTACAGTATTATACTGTATTGCTGGTATTCAAAATATAAAGTACTGTACAAGAGTTTAGCTTCAATAGGTCATAAACAAATTGTCAAAGGAATAAAACACCACAGTACAAATACTGTAGACATTTACTGTATGTATTAGCAGTCATGACATTTCATGACCGCTTCAGAAAAAAGAGGGTTACAGTACTGTAGGTGGTGTTGTAGGGAGTACTATCAATAATAGTGGACTGTACTCAGAGCCAGCCATAAATATTATGATTCCCTAGTCAAGTTTTTGGATGCTGCCCCCTTGCACAGACGCTATTTCCGCCTCTGATCCTGTACCCCTTTCCCAGCACCATCACCCCTCAACCATAGCAGTCCTCATTTTGGTGCTCCTCCAACCTACAGTACTGTATGTTTAAAATAGCAACAGTGTGCACATTCGGTGTGCATCCCAAAACGGTGCATGTTCTTGCTGGGAAGGGGCATGGACACACAGTAATTCCCCAATCTGAAATGACGCCACACAGTACTGCAACTTTATTCACAACATATCATGCAATAGTGTCTCTTATTCTCGTTATGCTTGCTTCGCTCGCCATGCGGTGGGCACGGTGCCTCGCTACGCTCTGCACACTATTATATCAGTAGTCAGGAAAGGCAGCATGCATTTGTGGAGTGAAGAGGGTGAAAAAAGAGAGAAAGTACAGTATGTACTGTAAGGTTATGTCAGAGGGTGTGAAGATGATCAGCTCAGTGTTATACATGTTACAGTAAGTTAGAATACAGTACAGTGCATTATGTATTTATATTTTATTACCAGGTGTCTCCTCCACTGGTTGGCGACGGACTGTAAAAAGATAAAATACAGTTAGTCATATCAGTTTGACTTAAAATAATGTTGGAGAAAAAAAATACTGTAATTACAGTACCAACTATTGCTACTGTACAGTATATTTACCAAAAATGTATTCTGGCTCGTCGTCTGTGGGTAAAAGAGAAGAATATTATAAGATACAGTATACAGTAAAAAGTATAGTAATAGTACACTAGTGTCCAGGCCCAGTGTCAGGTGGGTAAAAAAAGGTATGCTTGTGACAGGCATGGTGATTCCAAGGGACCCCACCGAGACCATCAGAAAATTTGTGAGTGACCCGTATGCCGGTGATTATGACTAGAATAAGGTAGCAACTCTTTTTTCTTTTGAATTATGTATACTGTACAGTACTGTATGTGCATATTGTACAGTACACTTAAAATATTTAGCAGTTACTGTAGTGGTAATTTTTGGGATGACAGTATTAGCATACTGTAAGCATCCAACTGAGGCCCCCAAACAGATGCCGCCACTAGGTACAGTACGTGCCTCTCGTGCCTAATGGGAAATTCATCACTGACAGTATCTAGAGAGATGAATGGAGAGACAGTGACAAGGGGTGAGAGAGAGAGAGAGAGAGAGAGAGAGAGAGAAATTGAGTAAGATGGGTGTTTTTTTTAGAACAGGATGTTGTCCATACAGTAGCAACCAATCAAATATTACCTACTGTACTGTATTATCGTCTGTAAGTGTAACTAGATACTGTAAATGTTAATGTGGGATGTGATCGGTTGCTACTGTATGGGCAATATCACCAGTTCAAACAAAAACAATTTTCATCCGATTTCTACGCATTTGCCAGAAAAATCTGATGAAAAGTGCTACTCTGATGGCATCAGATCAATGTCAGTAATAATTCTTACCACTAAATGCAGCAGCATCATCATCATCATCATCCTCCTCCTCCTCCATGGCCTGTTCCAGTGTAGGGCCTGTGAAAAAAAACATTAATGTGAAAAAAAAAAAGGTTCATTCCAGGAAATACACATACCCTCCAACATGACCCGCCCCACTAGGTACAAAATGCTCTGGTTCTGGACTTCCCTCTTAATTTATTATTGCCATCACCTGTGAAGAAACAGCTTTCTTATCATATAACTAGTTCAACACAGGTGATGGAAATCATAAATTAAGAGGGAAGTCTAGAAACAGAGCAGTGCGGCGGGTCATGTTGGAGGGTCTGCATACAGAAACATAGAATTTGATGACAAATACTGTAAGAACCACTTTGGCCATCTAATCTGCCTCTTTTTTTTAACCTTTTTTTTACATCAAACCTTATTTGATCCTTATTTCTTTGTAAGGATATCCTTATGTATGTCTCTTCCATGCATGTTTAAATACTGTAGCTCTACTGTTTTAGGCTCTATCACCTCTGATGGGAGGCTATTCCACTTGTCCACTGCACTTTCTGTGAAGTAATTTTTCTTAAAATTCCCCCTGAACCTCGCCCCCCTCCAGTCTCCGTGCACATCCTCGTGTCCTATTGTGTTTGCTTTTGGATTCAGACTTGTTTTGGATCCTGGTGCTTTTTTTCAAAAACCTCTCAAAAACAGCTTAAATCGTAGAATTTGGGGGTATTTTTGATCCTACTGTATAGTGTTATTAACCTCAATGACCATAATTTCCACTCATTTCCAGTCTATTCTGAACACCTCACAATATTATTTGTAGTCCTAAAATTTTCACCGAGGTCACTGGATGACTAAGCTAAGCGACCCAAGTGGCCGGCACAAACACCTGGCCCATTTAGGAGTGGCAGTGCAGTGGCAGACAGGATGTCACTTATAACAATTTTCCCCAAACATCACATGATGCAAAGATAAATAAATAAAAAAAGAGGTGCAAGATGGAATTGTGATTGGGCCCTCCCAACCACCCTTATGTTATATAAACAGGGTCTGCCACACGACTGTGGCTGAAATGACTGGTTGGTTTGGGCCCCCACCAAAAAAAGAAGCAATCAATCTCTCCTTGCTCAAACTGGCTCTACAGAGGAAAGATGTACCGGACTGGACTTACTTAATGGGTGCAGTGAGGTGATGGACATAGAGTCCTCCGCCACCGCCTGTGACAGTGTAGGGCCTGTGAAAGCAAAAATTCCATGAAATATACTTTTGTATTCTGTGTTGAATACAGTAAAGCAAAAATTCAGTCAGGAATTGGAGGAGGAGAGTAGATTTCGCACACAGAGACGAGAATGTCGAGGCCAGAATCAGGGGGTAGTGGAGGAGGGTTAGGATACCGTACCTCACCCTGTTGGGATTGCTGCAATCAGGATGCATCAGGATCACCCTGCTGGTCATGCAAACCCAACCCATTGGTTTAACACAATGTACAGTACAGTACAATACTTTAGTTTACTTACCAAGTTGGGGAGAGGGCTTTTTCTCCCCTTCCTCATCACTGTCAATAATTACTGAGTGGAAAATAAAAAAATATTATAAACAAAATACAGTAGAGTACAGTTACTACAAAATTGCACAGTAGTACAGTGCTACAGGAGGCAGAGATATATTCATAATACAGTAGGAGCAGAATGACTGTCCAGTGGTAGGGGACATACAGTACTGTACTGTGCCTGTATTTAACTCGTGTTGGAGGAGAGGCGATTTCGCACACAGAGGCGAAAAGGGGTCTTCACAGTGAGGGAAATACTGTACAGTACATGTTTGGAATTCCCTGCCTGAAAAGTAATAAAAGTGGACTTGGTCAATACTTTTAAGAATGGGCTTGAGAAAATCCTACTGTACTTACTATACTGTGGCGGCTCCTCCGACGACTCAGAGTCCACGTAAGTGACATCTGTGTTGAATATAAAAAAAACAAAAAGAAAAGTCAATGGGATTTCTGCAATCAGGATACCGCTGTCGGTCACTTGACTGCTGGAATCCTGACCACTGGTCACGCAAACCCAAGCCATTGGTACTGTTAATAAATCAATGAATGTAGAATGTAGAGTACTGTACAGTAGATTACAATTCTTACCAGGCTGGCCTGAAGGCTCCCCCATTTCCTCCTCCTCGGTATCAATAACGAGGCGGTCTGTGTGTACAAGATAACAAGTATTGTAAAATAAAAAAATTACAGTAATACTGTAGGAAACTAGTGTGTCTGTAACAAAAATAATGATTACCACTTCCAGAGCTCTGCTGGTCAGACGGTGTTGGTGGTGGTGGTGGTGGTGGTGGTACTGTGAGAAAAAACAACAGTGCTGTAAGTGAAGCTGTCAATTTGTAACATGTACTATACAGTATCCAGGACACATGTACAGTAGTGTAACAACGATGACAGTCACACCAGAATTCTCGTTACACAATACCTGGCAGCGCAGCAGGTGGTGGTGGTGGTGGTGGTGGTGTTGTTGGTACTGTGGGAAAAAAAATAACAGTACTGTAAGTGAAGCTGTCAATTGGAAACATGTACTGTACAGTATCCAGGACACATGTACAGTAGTGTAACGATGACAGTCACACCAGAATTCTCGTTACACAATACCTGGCAGCGCAGCAGGTGGTGGTGGTGGTGGTGTTGTTGGTACTGTGGGAAAAAAAATAACAGTACTGTAAGTGAAGCTGTCAATTTGAAACATGTACTGTACAGTATCCAGGACACATGTACAGTAGTGTAACGATGACAGTCACACCAGAATTCTCGTTACACAATACCTGGCAGCGCAGCAGGTGGTGGTGGTGGTGGTGGTGGTGTTGGTACTGTGGGAAAAAAAATAACAGTACTGTAAGTGAAGCTGTCAATTGGAAACATGTACTGTACAGTATCCAGGACACATGTACAGTAGTGTAACGATGACAGTCACACCAGAATTCTCGTTACACAATACCTGGCAGCGCAGCAGGTGGTGGTGGTGGTGGTGGTGGTGTTGTTGGTACTGTGGGAAAAAAAATAACAGTACTGTAAGTGAAGCTGTCAATTGGAAACATGTACTGTACAGTATCCAGGACACATGTACAGTAGTGTAACGATGACAGTCACACCAGAATTCTCGTTACACAATACCTGGCAGCGCAGCAGGTGGTGGTGGTGGTGGTGTTGTTGGTACTGTGGAAAAAAAAATAACAGTACTGTAAGTGAAGCTGTCAATTTGAAACATGTACTGTACAGTATCCAGGACACATGTACAGTAGTGTAACAACGATGACAGTAGCACCAGAATTCTCGTTACACAATACCTGGCAGCGCAGCAGGTGGTGGTGGTGGTGGTGGTGGTGGTGGTGTTGGTACTGTGGGAAAAAAAATAACAGTACTGTAAGTGAAGCTGTCAATTGGAAACATGTACTGTACAGTATCCAGGACACATGTACAGTAGTGTAACGATGACAGTCACACCAGAATTCTCGTTACACAATACCTGGCAGCGCAGCAGGTGGTGGTGGTGGTGGTGGTGGTGTTGTTGGTACTGTGGGAAAAAAAATAACAGTACTGTAAGTGAAGCTGTCAATTTGAAACATGTACTGTACAGTATCCAGGACACATGTACAGTAGTGTAACAACGATGACAGTAGCACCAGAATTCTCGTTACACAATACCTGGCAGCGCAGCAGGTGGTGGTGGTGGTGGTGGTGGTGGTGGTGGTGGTACTGTGGGAAAAAAAATAACAGTACTGTAAGTGAAGCTGTCAATTTGAAACATGTACTGTACAGTATCCAGGACCAAAAAGGGGTCCGGCCAATAAACAATCTGCATCAGAGAAGCAAGATACAGTATGCTTAAAGTATACAGTACTATATACTAGATCGCCAACAAACGTAAATTAACAAACAACTATCACTGGAATTTACCATCCTCATCCCGTAGCGAAGCACGGGTATTCAGCTATCTACAATGTTATTTATACTTTGTGTTTAATATTTACATTTAGTTTTGTAAACAGACATTCTTAACATTAACGGATTGCAGCGAGTTATCTGTGATGGTCAGGACAGGGGGTTGGGACTATAGAAATCACTATGTACTGTACACTACTGTATTTGACAATACTTACCAGCTTGGCGGCGCCTGTCCCGCCTCCTGTGACGTCGTGCTACCAGCCCTGTAAAAATATATATACAGTATAATGGCAGCATACTGTACAGCCAATGAAATTCAACATTGACAGCATCTTTATGACATCACAATAAATGGAATTGTTCATTCTAGTACCCTGCACCTAATCACTCAGGAGGGCATAGTGTACTGTACTGTCTTCAAAACTTAAGGGGCACATTTCTAAATGTGACATACAGTACACTTACAGTATCGCTACAGTACAGTAGGTCCAGGGTATTAGACAGAACACTACCTTTATACTGTAGACATTGTAACACACATAAGCATTGCCCTTATAAACATTATGACACACATCAGCATGCAGCCCTCCCACCCTTAACCATCTCAGTACTGTTCATTACATTACAAATTGATTTCATGACAGATGATGCAGTACTCACCTGAATTCATCTTATTCACGTCATGTCACAGTAGTGCAGTTTATTCACGTCACAGTACTGTCCTTGATTCACGTTGTGTCACACAGTAGAGCACCGTATTCACGTCACAGTACTGTCCTTGATTCACGTTGTGTCACACAGTAGAGCACCGTATTCACGTCACAGTACTGTCCTTGATTCACGTTGTGTCACACAGTAGAGCACCGTATTCACGTCACAGTACTGTCCTTGATTCACGTTGTGTCACACAGTAGAGCACCTTATTCACGTTACTGTACTGTACGTCACAGTAGTGCAGTAGTATATCCACATTACGTCACAAAGTAGAGATCTGCCAGTCATGAACCTTATGCAAGAGTAATGCACGTCAGAACACATTAGGCCACTGTAACATCCCTTAGAATAATTTCTGCCAAAGTAACATCCCTTAGAACACTGTACTATCTGAAACACAAATTTCGGCACACTGCACGACACACTGCAATTAAACCACACAATGCACTGCACGACTGCATAGTGTATGCACTGCGTGATATGACAAACTGCACATTTCCCTGCAAAATATGATACAATGTACACTACACAAAAAACTGCAATTACCACATGTGTATACAGTACACTGCACGACAGTGCTGGCCCTAGCCAGGTACAGATACAGCCGCAGTCACGCAAAATATAGGCATGCCGCATATCATTTTAATCAGCAGAAGCTGCTGGTGCCCCTAAGCATAGCAAATGCCCTAGGCATTTGCCTACTGTAGTTTGCCTATGCCTAAGGCCGGCTCTGCTGCACGATGTGATTCACTATGTATTACACTCACTGCACAATACCATATACTGAATGTACACTGCATGACACGCTGCAATTACGCAGCACGATACACTGTGATACATTGCATATACTGTACACTGCATGATACTGTACACTGCACAATCGTAGACCACCTGGATTGTAAAGAACTACTGTATATACACAAGTTTAAAAAAATAACAATTGTTTTTGTAAAACGCATGTCGATCTTTTTCCATGTCAACTTAACGACCATGTCAACCTACAGTAACTGGTGTCAACCAATTTCAAAAGCCGCACCATCTAGGTCGACGCAAAAAAACAAATTGACCTTTTGACCCGGGTTAATGTTTGGTCCTTGTTTAACCATTTGTTTACCACAAATACTGTACAGTGCTGTATAGACCGGATACCTGCTGCTACAGCAGCCCCTGCTATAATGTACTGTACCTGTAACTACAGTAACTTAAAGTACAGTAATCTACAGTAATGTACTGTACTTACAATCCCTTATGGCCTGCAGGCGTTGTGGGGTCCTCCTCACGAGGTCGCTCCATCTCCTCTGGAGAGACCTCACCGTTCTCCTCCGGTTGTAGGTCTGGAGGATAGCCCTACTTGCCCTCCTATATGCTCTAACTTTCTCCTTGTTGCTGGCGAGAGTTCTGTCCCGCCAGCGAACGAGGAGACGCAGCTCACCCAGAGCATAGGGACGGTCACGTACAGCAGCCATGCTTATGCTCAATGAGCGATCCAGACGTCGTGCGTCTCAGACGTCGTGCGTCTCAGACGTCGTGCGTCTCAGACGTCGTGCGTTCCAGGCATTCAACGTACAGTACTGTAGTTACTGTACTTTGTGACAGTTTCCCTTAGTTTTAAATATGCCCTTTCTTTGACCACAGTATTTTCCACTGTCTTGCCCTACGCCCTTCCCTCCTGGGAGCCTTCACAGGTCTTATGCTATACACAAATACCGAAGATGCACAGTCCGTCAGAATACACTCATTTCATTCACGCTGTTTGGGTGCATTTAGCGTAAAGAATCGCTCCTGCAGATGTACTTTGATTTATGTGAAACCTGTGTGCATCCTTCCATTGACTGTCTTACAATGTAAATAAAATAATACAGTGCATTATTACAGAAAAAAAAAAAAAAAAGAAAGAAAGCACATCATGTCTCGAACCCTGGACCCCCAGTGAGGGAGGTGGGAGCCTTCACCCCTAGCCCACGATGCCTCATGAGAGATTTCTAATTTCATGTGTGAAAGTACTGCAAACAGCGCCCGGCCCTCGCCCCATTGCTGTTGGTTTATGCCTTAGAGGACTCGGACGCTCGCATTTGTAAAGCACGGTGTTTTCCTCCGCCTCCTGCTAGCCTGTTGCCCTTCCCCCATGGGAGCCTGCACAGATCATGCAGTAGACAGGGAGGGAATGCAGGTCATGTGCAATACACAAACGCCCACTGTAGTACTATTTTGCTCACTTACAGTACCGTACTGTAGGTTGCATTTAGCGTAAAGAATCGCTCCTGCAGATGTACTTTGATTTATGTGAAACCTGTGTGCATCCTTCCATTGGATGTACTGTATTGGAGAGAAAAAAAAAAAATGTTAAAGTGAATGTCACGGGAACACATTAAAAATAAGGTTGGCACTTCCTTCCCATTGGTGTTGGTTTACAGTATGCCGTAGTGTACTCGGACGCTCATGTACTGTAATTGCATTTCAAAGGCACAGTATTTTCCATCGTCTCCCCCCTACCCCCATCGCCCTTCCCCCCTGGGGGCCTGCACAGGGAGGAAATTCAGGTCCTGTGCAATGCACAAACGCTGAAGATCTACAGTACTGTTTTGCTTAGTTGGTAGCGTCAGAATACACTCATTTCATTCACGCTGTTTGGGTGCATTTAGCGTAAAGAATCGCTCCTGCAGATGTACTTTGATTTATGTGAAACCTGTGTGCATCCTTCCATTGACTGTCTTACAATGTAAATAAAATAATACAGTGCATTATTACAGAAAAAAAAAAAAAAAAAGAAAGAAAGCACATCATGTCTCGAACCCTGGACCCCCAGTGAGGGAGGTGGGAGCCTTCACCCCTAGCCCACGATGCCTCATGAGAGATTTCTAATTTCATGTGTGAAAGTACTGCAAACAGCGCCCGGCCCTCGCCCCATTGCTGTTGGTTTATGCCTTAGAGGACTCGGACGCTCGCATTTGTAAAGCACGGTGTTTTCCTCCGCCTCCTGCTAGCCTGTTGCCCTTCCCCCATGGGAGCCTGCACAGATCATGCAGTAGACAGGGAGGGAATGCAGGTCATGTGCAATACACAAACGCCCACTGTAGTACTATTTTGCTCACTTACAGTACCGTACTGTAGGTTGCATTTAGCGTAAAGAATCGCTCCTGCAGATGTACTTTGATTTATGTGAAACCTGTGTGCATCCTTCCATTGGATGTACTGTATTGGAGAGAAAAAAAAAAATGTTAAAGTGAATGTCACGGGAACACATTAAAAATAAGGTTGGCACTTCCTTCCCATTGGTGTTGGTTTACAGTATGCCGTAGTGTACTCGGACGCTCATGTACTGTAATTGCATTTCAAATGCACAGTATTTTCCATCGTCTCCCCCCTACCCCCATCGCCCTTCCCCCCTGGGGGCCTGCACAGGGAGGAAATTCAGGTCCTGTGCAATGCACAAACGCTGAAGATCTACAGTACTGTTTTGCTTAGTTGGTAGCGTCAGAATACACTCATTTCATTCACGCTGTTTGGGTGCATTTAGCGTAAAGAATCGCTCCTGCAGATGTACTTTGATTTATGTGAAACCTGTGTGCATCCTTCCATTGACTGTCTTACAATGTAAATAAAATAATACAGTGCATTATTACAGAAAAAAAAAAAAAAAAAGAAAGAAAGCACATCATGTCTCGAACCCTGGACCCCCAGTGAGGGAGGTGGGAGCCTTCACCCCTAGCCCACGATGCCTCATGAGAGATTTCTAATTTCATGTGTGAAAGTACTGCAAACAGCGCCCGGCCCTCGCCCCATTGCTGTTGGTTTATGCCTTAGAGGACTCGGACGCTCGCATTTGTAAAGCACAGTGTTTTCCTCCGCCTCCTGCTAGCCTGTTGCCCTTCCCCCATGGGAGCCTGCACAGATCATGCAGTAGACAGGGAGGGAATGCAGGTCATGTGCAATACACAAACGCCCACTGTAGTACTATTTTGCTCACTTACAGTACCGTACTGTAGGTTGCATTTAGCGTAAAGAATCGCTCCTGCAGATGTACTTTGATTTATGTGAAACCTGTGTGCATCCTTCCATTGGATGTACTGTATTGGAGAGAAAAAAAAAAATGTTAAAGTGAATGTCACGGGAACACATTAAAAATAAGGTTGGCACTTCCTTCCCATTGGTGTTGGTTTACAGTATGCCGTAGTGTACTCGGACGCTCATGTACTGTAATTGCATTTCAAAGGCACAGTATTTTCCATCGTCTCCCCCCTACCCCCATCGCCCTTCCCCCCTGGGGGCCTGCACAGGGAGGAAATTCAGGTCCTGTGCAATGCACAAACGCTGAAGATCTACAGTACTGTTTTGCTTAGTTGGTAGCGTCAGAATACACTCATTTCATTCACGCTGTTTGGGTGCATTTAGCGTAAAGAATCGCTCCTGCAGATGTACTTTGATTTATGTGAAACCTGTGTGCATCCTTCCATTGACTGTCTTACAATGTAAATAAAATAATACAGTGCATTATTACAGAAAAAAAAAAAAAAAAGAAAGAAAGCACATCATGTCTCGAACCCTGGACCCCCAGTGAGGGAGGTGGGAGCCTTCACCCCTAGCCCACGATGCCTCATGAGAGATTTCTAATTTCATGTGTGAAAGTACTGCAAACAGCGCCCGGCCCTCGCCACATTGCTGTTGGTTTATGCCTTAGAGGACTCGGACGCTCGCATTTGTAAAGCACGGTGTTTTCCTCCGCCTTCTGCTAGTCCTCCATTCCCATTATGCATTAGCGAACTCAGACGCTCATATATTTTAAAAGCACGGTGTTTATACATTGTACTGTACATTCTTCCTTTTACACAATTACTGTAGTTGCGTCTCCATACACATACAGTACTGTACTCCATACTTTTTCCACCGCCTCCCGTTACGCCTACAGTATTGCCAGAGCTGTAGATCAATCCGCCGCTATACTGTACGATCGAAAGTACTGGATTAGTGGAGCATTAGCCACACAGTGGTGGAGATGTGTAATGCATGATGAGTATCTAGATCGTCTCAACGCGCCTGCCTGTGATTAAACTCAGCTATCGCCTTAGCGTGGCTAAACGCCCGTCTCGGCGGAGAAACAGTCAAGATAAAGGTGGCTACATCTGTACTAGTTACGAGTATACTATCTCTTTATCAACCAGTCTATATATTAGCAGCAGACACAGTACAGTGCGGTAGTTCACGGCTGTGGCTACCTCTGTGTCGGCACTCGGCAGCCCGTCCATAATTGTATATACCACCTAACCGTGGTTTTTTTTTCTTTCTTTATACATACATACTAGTTACGAGTATACTATCTCTTTATCAACCAGTCTATATATTAGCAGCAGACACAGTACAGTGCGGTAGTTCACGGCTGTGGCTACCTCTGTGTCGGCACTCGGCAGCCCGTCCATAATTGTATATACCACCTAACCGTGGTTTTTTTTTCTTTCTTTATACATACATACTAGTTACGAGTATACTATCTCTTTATCAACCAGTCTATATATTAGCAGCAGACACAGTACAGTGCGGTAGTTCACGGCTGTGGCTACCTCTGTGTCGGCACTCGGCAGCCCGTCCATAATTGTATATACCACCTAACCGTGGTTTTTTTTTCTTTCTTTATACATACATACTAGTTACGAGTATACTATCTCTTTATCAACCAGTCTATATATTAGCAGCAGACACAGTACAGTGCGGTAGTTCACGGCTGTGGCTACCTCTGTGTCGGCACTCGGCAGCCCGTCCATAATTGTATATACCACCTAACCGTGGTTTTTTTTTCTTTCTTTATACATACATACTAGTTACGAGTATACTATCTCTTTATCAACCAGTCTATATTAGCAGCAGACACAGTACAGTGCGGTAGTTCACGGCTGTGTCTACCTCTGTGTCGGCACTCGGCAGCCCGTCCATAATTGTATATACCACCTAACCGTGGTTTTTTTTTCTTTCTTTATACATACATACTAGTTACGAGTATACTATCTCTTTATCAACCAGTCTATATTAGCAGCAGACACAGTACAGTGCGGTAGTTCACGGCTGTGGCTACCTCTGTGTCGGCACTCGGCAGCCCGTCCATAATTGTATATACCACCTAACCGTGGTTTTTTTTTCTTTCTTTATACATACATACTAGTTACGAGTATACTATACCAGTCTATATATTAGCAGCAGACACAGTACAGTGCGGTAGTTCACGGCTGTGGCTACCTCTGTGTCGGCACTCGGCAGCCCGTCCATAATTGTATATACCACCTAACCGTGGTTTTTTTTTCTTTCTTTATACATACATACTAGTTACGAGTATACTATCTCTTTATCAACCAGTCTATATATTAGCAGCAGACACAGTACAGTGCGGTAGTTCACGGCTGTGGCTACCTCTGTGTCGGCACTCGGCAGCCCGTCCATAATTGTATATACCACCTAACCGTGGTTTTTTTTTCTTTCTTTATACATACATACTAGTTACGAGTATACTATCTCTTTATCAACCAGTCTATATATTAGCAGCAGACACAGTACAGTGCGGTAGTTCACGGCTGTGGCTACCTCTGTGTCGGCACTCGGCAGCCCGTCCATAATTGTATACTAGTATCCAATCCATCCATCTCCATTGTTTACCTGAGGTGCCTTTTAGTTGTGCCTATTAAAATATGGAGAACAAAAATGTTGAGGTTCCAAAATTAGGGAAAGATCAAGATCCACTTCCACCTCGTGCTGAAGCTGCTGCCACTAGTCATGGCCGAGACGATGAAATGCCAGCAACGTCGTCTGCCAAGGCCGATGCCCAATGGCATAGTACAGAGCATGTCAAAACCAAAACACCAATTATCAGTAAAAAAAGGACTCCAAAACCTAAAATAAAATTGTCGGAGGAGAAGCGTAAACTTGCCAATATGCCATTTACCACACGGAGTGGCAAGGAACGGCTGAGGCCCTGGCCTATGTTCATGGCTAGTGGTTCAGCTTCACATGAGGATGGAAGCACTCAGCCTCTCGCTAGAAAACTGAAAAGACTCAAGCTGGCAAAAGCACCGCAAAGAACTGTGCGTTCTTTGAAATCCCAAATCCACAAGGAGAGTCCAATTGTGTCGGTTGCGATGCCTGACCTTCCCAACACTGGACGTGAAGAGCATGCGCCTTCCACCATTTGCACGCCCCCTGCAAGTGCTGGAAGGAGCACCCGCAGTCCAGTTCCTGATAGTCAGATTGAAGATGTCAGTGTTGAAGTACACCAGGATGAGGAGGATATGGGTGTTGCTGGCGCTGGGGAGGAAATTGACCAGGAGGATTCTGATGGTGAGGTGGTTTGTTTAAGTCAGGCACCCGGGGAGACACCTGTTGTCCGTGGGAGGAATATGGCCGTTGACATGCCAGGTGAAAATACCAAAAAAATCAGCTCTTCGGTGTGGAGGTATTTCACCAGAAATGCGGACAACAGGTGTCAAGCCGTGTGTTCCCTTTGTCAAGCTGTAATAAGTAGGGGTAAGGACGTTAACCACCTCGGAACATCCTCCCTTATACGTCACCTGCAGCGCATTCATAATAAGTCAGTGACAAGTTCAAAAACTTTGGGTGACAGCGGAAGCAGTCCACTGACCAGTAAATCCCTTCCTCTTGTAACCAAGCTCACGCAAACCACCCCACCAACTCCCTCAGTGTCAATTTCCTCCTTCCCCAGGAATGCCAATAGTCCTGCAGGCCATGTCACTGGCAAGTCTGACGAGTCCTCTCCTGCCTGGGATTCCTCCGATGCATCCTTGCGTGTAACGCCTACTGCTGCTGGCGCTGCTGTTGTTGCCGCTGGGAGTCGATGGTCATCCCAGAGGGGAAGTCGTAAGCCCACTTGTACTACTTCCAGTAAGCAATTGACTGTTCAACAGTCCTTTGCGAGGAAGATGAAATATCACAGCAGTCATCCTACTGCAAAGCGGATAACTGAGTCCTTGACAACTATGTTGGTGTTAGACGTGCGTCCGGTATCCGCCGTTAGTTCACAGGGAACTAGACAATTTATTGAGGCAGTGTGCCCCCGTTACCAAATACCATCTAGGTTCCACTTCTCTAGGCAGGCGATACCGAGAATGTACACGGACGTCAGAAAAAGACTCACCAGTCTCCTAAAAAATGCAGTTGTACCCAATGTCCACTTAACCACGGACATGTGGACAAGTGGAGCAGGGCAGGGTCAGGACTATATGACTGTGACAGCCCACTGGGTAGATGTATGGACTCCCGCCGCAAGAACAGCAGCGGCGGCACCAGTAGCAGCATCTCGCAAACGCCAACTCTTTCCTAGGCAGGCTACGCTTTGTATCACCGCTTTCCAGAATACGCACACAGCTGAAAACCTCTTACGGCAACTGAGGAAGATCATCGCGGAATGGCTTACCCCAATTGGACTCTCCTGTGGATTTGTGGCATCGGACAACGCCAGCAATATTGTGTGTGCATTAAATATGGGCAAATTCCAGCACGTCCCATGTTTTGCACATACCTTGAATTTGGTGGTGCAGAATTTTTTTAAAAACGACAGGGGCGTGCAAGAGATGCTGTCGGTGGCCAGAAGAATTGCGGGACACTTTCGGCGTACAGGCACCACGTACAGAAAACTGGAGCACCACCAAAAACTACTGAACCTGCCCTGCCATCATCTGAAGCAAGAAGTGGTAACGAGGTGGAATTCAACCCTCTATATGCTTCAGAGGTTGGAGGAGCAGCAAAAGGCCATTCAAGCCTATACAATTGAGCACGATATAGTAGGTGGAATGCACCTGTCTCAAGTGCAGTGGAGAATGATTTCAACGTTGTGCAAGGTTCTGATGCCCTTTGAACTTGCCACACGTGAAGTCAGTTCAGACACTGCCAGCCTGAGTCAGGTCATTCCCCTCATCAGGCTTTTGCAGAAGAAGCTGGAGGCATTGAAGAAGGAGCTAAAAGGGAGCGATTCCGCTAGGCATGTGGGACTTGTGGATGCAGCCCTTAATTCGCTTAACAAGGATTCACGGGTGGTCAATCTGTTGAAATCAGAGCACTACATTTTGGCCACCGTGCTCGATCCTAGATTTAAAGCCTACCTTGGATCTCTCTTTCCGGCAGACACAGGTCTGCTGGGGTTGAAAGACCTGCTGGTGACAAAATTGTCAAGTCAAGCGGAACGCGACCTGTCAACATCTCCTCCTTCACATTCTCCCGCAACTGGGGGTGCGAGGAAAAGGCTCAGAATTCCGAGCCCACCCGCTGGCGGTGATGCAGGGCAGTCTGGAGCGACTGCTGATGCTGACATCTGGTCCGGACTGAAGGACCTGACAACGATTACGGACATGTCGTCTACTGTCACTGCATATGATTCTCTCAACATTGATAGAATGGTGGAGGATTATATGAGTGACCGCATCCAAGTAGGCACGTCACACAGTCCGTACTTATACTGGCAGGAAAAAGAGGCAATTTGGAGGCCCTTGCACAAACTGGCTTTATTCTACCTAAGTTGCCCTCCCACAAGTGTGTACTCCGAAAGAGTGTTTAGTGCCGCCGCTCACCTTGTCAGCAATCGGCGTACGAGGTTACATCCAGAAAATGTGGAGAAGATGATGTTCATTAAAATGAATTATAATCAATTCCTCCGCGGAGACATTGACCAGCAGCAATTGCCTCCACAAAGTACACAGGGAGCTGAGATGGTGGATTCCAGTGGGGACGAATTGATAATCTGTGAGGAGGGGGATGTACACGGTGATATATCGGAGGGTGAAGATGAGGTGGACATCTTGCCTCTGTAGAGCCAGTTTGTGCAAGGAGAGATTAATTGCTTCTTTTTTGGGGGGGGTCCAAACCAACCCGTCATATCAGTCACAGTCGTGTGGCAGACCCTGTCACTGAAATGATGGGTTGGTTAAAGTGTGCATGTCCTGTTTTGTTTATACAACATAAGGGTGGGTGGGAGGGCCCAAGGACAATTCCATCTTGCACCTCTTTTTTCTTTTCTTTTTCTTTGCATCATGTGCTGATTGGGGAGGGTTTTTTTGGAAGGGACATCCTGCGTGACACTGCAGTGCCACTCCTAGATGGGCCCGGTGTTTGTGTCGGCCACTAGGGTCGCTAATCTTACTCACACAGCTACCTCATTGCGCCTCTTTTTTTCTTTGCGTCATGTGCTGTTTGGGGAGGGTTTTTTGGAAGGGACATCCTGCGTGACACTGCAGTGCCACTCCTAGATGGGCCCAGTGTTTGTGTCGGCCACTAGGGTCGCTAATCTTACTCACACAGCTACCTCATTGCGCCTCTTTTTTTCTTTGCGTCATGTGCTGTTTGGGGAGGGTTTTTTGGAAGGGACATCCTGCGTGACACTGCAGTGCCACTCCTAGATGGGCCCGGTGTTTGTGTCGGCCACTAGGGTCGCTAATCTTACTCACACAGCTACCTCATTGCGCCTCTTTTTTTCTTTGCGTCATGTGCTGTTTGGGGAGGGTTTTTTGGAAGGGACATCCTGCGTGACACTGCAGTGCCACTCCTAGATGGGCCCGGTGTTTGTGTCGGCCACTAGGGTCGCTAATCTTACTCACACAGCTACCTCATTGCGCCTCTTTTTTTCTTTGCGTCATGTGCTGTTTGGGGAGGGTTTTTTGGAAGGGACATCCTGCGTGACACTGCAGTGCCACTCCTAGATGGGCCCGGTGTTTGTGTCGGCCACTAGGGTCGCTAATCTTACTCACACAGCTACCTCATTGCGCCTCTTTTTTTCTTTGCGTCATGTGCTGTTTGGGGAGGGTTTTTTGGAAGGGACATCCTGCGTGACACTGCAGTGCCACTCCTAGATGGGCCCGGTGTTTGTGTCGGCCACTAGGGTCGCTAATCTTACTCACACAGCTACCTCATTGCGCCTCTTTTTTTCTTTGCGTCATGTGCTGTTTGGGGAGGGTTTTTTGGAAGGGACATCCTGCGTGACACTGCAGTGCCACTCCTAGATGGGCCCGGTGTTTGTGTCGGCCACTAGGGTCGCTTATCTTACTCACACAGCGACCTCGGTGCAAATTTTAGGACTAAAAATAATATTGTGAGGTATTCAGAACAGACTGAAAATGAGTGTAAATTATGGTTTTTGAGGTTAATAATACTTTGGGATCAAAATGACCCCCAAATTCTATGATTTAAGCTGTTTTTTAGTGTTTTTTGAAAAAAACACCCGAATCCAAAACACACCCGAATCCGACAAAAAAAATTCGGTGAGGTTTTGCCAAAACGCGTTCGAACCCAAAACACGGCCGCGGAACCGAACCCAAAACCATAACACAAAACCCGAAAAATTTCAGGCGCTCATCTCTAATATACATGTATACACAAATACACGTAAGTACATGTTTATGTATGTATAATACACTGAGTACATTATATTTATGAATTAATTGCTTCCCGATTCTGCAGCAGCATCATCAGCACCATCAGTGTTACTCACAGTCACTTCACAATGACTGCTGCACAACACATCACTTAATTTCCGGGCCGCCCGCCACCTGGTGAAGAGACATGGGAGATGAAGGACCAGCAGTGCCACGTTGAGCGGAAGTATTGTGAATTAGTTACCCACACACTCCTTGTGACACCTGCTCCCCGTCTGCCCTCCCACCCGCCGCCTGCCATCCGGAACCCGCACTGACAAGTAAGTCTCAGCAGAATGTGTCTGCCGGCGGCTCCCAGTCCCCCCTAGAGGAACACTGCCAGTGGTGTGGCAGCCGCGGCACACTAGGACTGAGAGACCGCAGTGGGAGGAAAGCACGGGTGGGCGGGAGGAGAGCATAGGCGGACATCACCACATCACATTGCAAGGTGACACCAGTCCCCCCAGTGAGGCCGCCGACGAATGCACTCAGCATAGTATTAGCAGCAGGCAGAGGGGGGGCGGGCGCAGCGGTGGTGGGAGGTACGGAAATGAGCTACAGGCTAGGCTCCACCGATCACACACTCAGCGATCACTGTGCCACAGCAAGCGTGGCGTGCAGCGGTGCTGGACATTAGGGAGTGCCTGTGCGCACCAGGCACCCCCTGTACGCACGCCTATGCGCTACCACCCCCCATATGCCACACTACATCACTATGCTATAGCCCTCCCATATGCTGCACTTCATAGTTACACTATACCCCCCATACAACATACTACATCACCACACTACACTACTCACAATAAAATTAAAACATCCCAGTTCCTCATTCTTAATGAGCTCACGTGAGTTCTCTCCCCAACGGAGCTCCAGACCAAGTAACAATGAAGACACCAGCAGCGTGTAGGGGGCAGGCCTGGTCCACTTGTCAGGAGAGAGCAGTCACTGGAGGGTAAGAAGGGGGCGGGGCCTAGTCCTACAGACGGGAGAGAGCACAGACAGGAGAGAGCAAGGTACAGGGGTAGAAGGGGACGGCTGATGTGAAGAAGGGGGCGGGGCCTATTCTTGCATCCTTTCAAAATTCGACTTTTTAAAATTCGACATTTGACAAATTCGACTTTTCTGCAATGGTACAAATGCGGCAATTCAACAAAAGTATATTCAATTGAAGTTTGTAAATTCGACAACAGTGCTTTTAAACAGTAAATTCGTCATTTTCAATCCGCCACACTTTGCAGGCGGAATCTAATAAAAAATAATATTTTTTTGGGGTAATAGCATATCTATTTATATTAGAAGGGATTAGGTACTTGGTTTGTCTTTTTTGGAGGCACAAGTATTATTTATATATTTTTTAAAAGATTATTATTATTTTATTTATTTTTTTAAATGGAATGTGAAAAACCCGGAAAAGAAAAATTGCGTGGGGTCCCCCCTCCAAAGCATAACCAGCCTCGGGCTCTTCGAGCCGGTCCTGGTTCTAAAAATCCGGGGGAAAAACGGACAGGGGATCCCCCGTATTTTTAAAACCAGCTCCGGGCTCTGCGCCTGGTGCTGGTGCAAAAAATACGGGGGAC